>NW_027196306.1:40000-97597 GCF_038502225.1 Cherax quadricarinatus | reverse complement strand
ACACTATCCTATGCAGATGACATTACACAACTCACAACACATGAAAACATTAGATTCTTAGCACGCAGAACACAACGTGAGGTCGACAGGATTACTGCATGGGAATTACAATGGAGAGTAAAAACCAACCCGAACAAATCAAAGATAACGTACTTTCACAGAATGCGAAAGTCCCAATTCCAGTCGAACTCAAAACAAGCACCTCCTGCACACCTATCCCACGCACCTCTTCCACAATTATCCTTGGGGTTACCTTAGACAATAGCTTAACTCTCAAACCACACATTACTGCAAGACTGTAATGGCTAGGACTGCACTCTTGAGGCTTTATAAGCTAAAAGGAATGCATCCTAAGGCAAAATTACACCTATATAAAGCCATCATATGACCTCTTCTTACTTATGCTCCACTTGCTTTGACATTAACTGCTAAAACAAACGCTGTAAAACTCCAACATATCCAGAATCGAGCATTACGTTGGGTGTTGGGAGTGAGATGGGATGATTTCGCCACCAGCGAATCTCTTCATCTAGAGACCAACACACCAGCTCTGAACGAGTACTGGAAAACACTAAGTGACAAACAACTTGATAGACTTGAGACATATCATGACTATTGGACTTCATATTTAGGAGACACTGTCAGGCGTCCTTACAATAATGTAAATCTCTTCACCTCTCTTTATGACCCCATTCCTCCTCCCCGTTACACATAACTTATATGTCATATCTTGCAAAAATTGTCCTTTAGCTGCCATTGTCGTAAATGAGGTCCCTGTGTGCAAATGTTGAATAATTTGCGATGATGACTGCGCCAACTTTCCACAGTCCTGATTAATTTGTTGAGGGCCCAGTCTTGCGATGATACCCTTGAGAGTACAATGATACATTTATGTTTCCTTTGATTAGCAGTTCGGTCTAGTCCCGACACTTTTTCTCTTATCTAAATTTTTTCCTCTCCCCAATCTATTCTTCTTTCTGTCCCCACTTGCCCCTCACCCCTCGTGGGTTCTTACCTGTGAGCCCTCATTCATTCATTCATTCCGAACTGTGTGAGAGCTTCGTCTCGCCCAGCTGACCTTCAGTCGTGGCTGTCTTGGTGGGTGTAATTACTGGACGCAGTTTTCTGTGTCACCTCTAGTAATTCCACCCACCTGGACAGCCACGACCGAAGGTCATCTAGACAAAACGAAGTTTCCACCCAGCAAAGTCACTGGGGGTGGCAACCGCTGATTCTGGGGAAGTGGGGAAGGGAATCCACCTGAGGTGACACAAGTGGACTCCTGGAGACACTGATCCGGGGAAGGCACCGCCGACCTTAGGTAAGTGGGGAAGGGGAGACATCCGGGAATGAACGGATGGATTCCTGGATACATAAACTTGGGGAAGGTTGTTATTGAGGCTGACCTTGGGTAAGTGAAGAAGGGGAGACATCCGGGGACCCACGGATGGATTCCTGGACACATGAACCTGGGGAAGGCGAGGGAGGGGGGTGGACCTTAAAGACGAACCACTGGCCTCCACGTGTCAAGGTCCGGTAACTCAGAAATAACTCTGAGACTGACAGTGGTCGTAAATAATTTATTATTATTATTATTATTATTATTATTATTATTATTATTATTATTATTATTATTAATTATTTATAATTCATTTGGATTAGGGTGGGAGCACTGGTCAACGCAATTGAGGGAGCAGTTAGGTCTTTAAGCTAGAAATAGATAGTGGTATGGGTTTACGTGGAAAATCATTGAATTTTTAGTGTAGCGATTCTGTGAGTTTTAAAGAAACCAGTTATAGGCAGAATGAGGAAGAGTTATTAATGAACATAGTAAAGCCAATGGTATTAGGTGATAAGGAGAGTAACAGGCATAGCGGAGGAACAGAAATCAGGAAGAAAAAAGAGAAGGAAGGGTCCTTGAATATATATTACACAAATAGTCGTAGTGCTAGGAATAAGATGGACGAGTTGAGACTAGTTGCTTGTGCAGGTAACACTGATGTATTTGCCTTAACTGAGACGTGGTTCAATACGAAAAATCGGGACATGCCTGCTGAATGTCACATACAGGGTTTTAAATTGTTCCAAGTAGAGAGAAGTATCGGGAAGGGGGGTGGGGTGGCATTGTATGTCCGAGATCGCTTGAACTGTTGCATAAAAACGGATATTAAGTCTGAAGAAACACATACAGAGTCTGTTTGCATAGAATTTTCAGAGGGACATGAAAAATTGATTTTAGGTGTAATATACCGTCCCCCAAACTTAGATAGGGACCAAGGGAGACTACTATGGGAGGAAATTGTTAAGGCCACTAGGCACGATAACGTAGTAATTCTAGGAGACTTTAACTTTAGTCATACTGATTGGAATTTCTTGACTTGGAAATAAGAATTAAACGACTTCTTAGAAGTAGTACAGGATTGTTTTTTGAAGCAGTTTGTGACAGAACCTACAAGGGGAAATAACCTGCTTGACATAGTTCTGGCAAACAATGAATCCCTAGTTAATAATTTAGAAATTTCAGAGGAACTTGGAGCTAGCGACCACAAATCAATTACATTTAGCATTGAATGGAAGTATGATAGTAGGGATAACTCAGAAACAGTTCCAGATTTTCGCTTAGCAGATTACGATGGGCTTAGAGAACACTTATCATCTGTAGACTGGAGTAACGAAGAGAGCTATCAGTATGACAGCTTTCTTAACACAATACATGCTGCCCAAAGGACATTTATCCCATATAAGGAAATTAGATCGAATAGAAATGACCCCAAATGGATGAATAATGGGCTCAAATATCTTTTGGACAGAGAAAGGGAATTTATAGGCGTATCAAAAGAGGTGAGGGTCATCTTATAAATCAGTATATTGACATTAAAAAGGACGTTAAAAAGGGGATAAGAAAAGCTAAACGGGACTATGAAATTAAAGTTGCTAGGGATTCGAAAACTAACCCAAAATGTTTTTTTCCAGGTTTATAGAACAAAAGTTAGAGATAAGATAGGTCCCCTTAAAAATAACTCTGGGCATCTCACTGACAAGGAGAATAAAATGTGCTCTATTCTTAATAATTATTTTCTCTCGGTTTTCACTCAGGAAGACACTGACAGTATCCCAGTAATTAATTTTTATAGTGGGCTTGAAGATAAATTATGCAATATCACAGTCACCAGCGAAATGGTTATCAAACAGACAGACCGGTTAAAGCAAAATAAATTCCCGGGCCCTGATGAACTTTTTTCAAGGATTCTTAGTGTAAAGCGGAACTCTGTGAACCTTTAACTAATATTTTTAACTTATCTCTTCAAACAGGTGTAGTGCCTGATATGTGGAAGATGGCTAATGTAATTCCTATTTTTAAAGCAGTGGACAAGTCGTTACCATCAAATTACCGCCCAATAAGCCTAACCTCAATTGTAGGCAAATTACTAGAGTCAGTTATAGCTGATAATATAAGAAGCCATCTTGGTAGGCATAACTTGATTAATGATACTCAACATGGATTCACGAGGGGCCGTTCCTGACTAACTAATTTATTAACCTTCTTCAGCAAAGCTTTTGAGGCCGTTGATCAGGATAAAGAATTCGATATTGTTTATTTAGATTTTAGTAAGGCTTTTGATAGAGTACCACATCAGAGACTGTTGAAGAAAGTGGCTGCTCATGGCATTGGGGGAAAAGTACCGTGAAGAAAGTTATGGATCGAGTCATGGCTCACTAATAGGAAGCAGAGTGTGCATAAATGGGGCTAAATCCGAATGGGGATCTGTAACAAGAATGACTAAATTAATACATAGCATTAGAAATCTTCCTTATGAAGAAAGATTGAAGACTCTTAAATTACATTCACTTGTTAGACGAAGAATGAGGGGAGACATGATCGAAGTGTATAAGTGGAAGATGGGTATTAATAAATTAGACACATGTGCAACTCTTGGGTATCTTTATTGAGGAAACGTTTCGCCACACAGTGGCTTCATCAGTCCATACAAATGAGAATCTTGTAATAAAGTTGGTAGAATTACCGACAATATGTAAAGTAAAAGGACACAGTGATAAATTAGACACATGTGCAACTCTTGGGTATGGAAATATAAACACAAATGCAGTATAATGTGATCATTTATTGACAACGTTTCACCCACACAGTGGGCTTTTTCAAGTCACACACGGATCTACCTGGGGTTGGAAGGTACGAGAGTATTTATAGTCATGTTCAGAATGTTGAGGTCAGGTGGAGAATGCTGCATCTGATGATCTACCGGGTGGGGTTATAGAGTCTTGGGTAGCTTGGCAGGGGTATTGCAGTGTTCTATGTTCTTATGTGGGATAGCGATGAAGAAGTTTCTTGGCGAGTGGTTCAGCTATGTTATAGAAGCCATTGTTCTGGTTGAAATTGTTGGTTATAGAGATAAGCGATGATTCCAGGATTCTTCTGTATTGAGTGTTGTCTTCTGTGGCTATAAGTCTTGAGTTTCTGTAGTTAATTAAATGGTTGTGTGAATTGCGATGTTGTACACAGGCATTCCTTGTATCGTCAGTCCTGCTTGCATATTGGTGTTCTGAAATGCGTGTTTGGAGGTCTCTTGATGTTTCGCCCACATATAATTTGTTGCAGTCATTACAAGGGATTATGTATACCCCTGCAGAGGATGGAGGCTTGTCCTGTCTACTACTGGTGATGTCCTTGATGGTCGTGGTTGTGGAGGTAGATACTTGGAATGATGTTTTGGCAAAGATGTTGGAAACATGTTTGGCAATGGAGTTGTTGGGGAGGACTATGTATCTCTTCTCGGCAGTGTCTTCTCTGGGTGTGTTGAAGATGCTTAATGCCCGCCGTCTGCAGTCTCTGATGAAGTGACGAGGATAGTGGAGTTTAGAAAATACTTGTTGACTTCACTGTTTTCCCGCCAAAACCCATACCACTAACTATTCCTAGTTTAAAGACCTAACAGCTCCCTCCACTGCGTTGGCCAGTGCTCCCACCCCACACCTAGATAAGTGAACCCCATCCCTGGCATACATGTCATTTCTGCCATAGAAGATTTCCCAGTTGTCAATGAATGTTACCGCATTATCCTTACAGTATTTGTCCAGCCAGCAATTGACACCAATTGCTCTGGACAACCATTCATTTCCAACTCCTCTCCTTGGCAAAATGCCACATATGACAGGTTTCCCACCCTTCCTCCTATTTTTTTTTTATATTTTATTTAAAACTCAGGTACAAAAATATATGGGTACATAATCAATATGTAACAAGATACAGGCAGTGAACAATAATCAACTGTGACTACACAATACTGAAGAACACATGTATAATGACAGAACTGGCTGCACTCAAATCAAACACCGCTTGTACGTACTGTGCTTCACATGAAAAGGTGGTCATATAAAAAACGGTAGAACCTACCCAGTAATGTGAAAGTTAAGACACATGTGCAACATCTGGAAATCTTTATTGTAGACGTTTCGCCATCCAGTGGCTTTATCAATACAGATTCTAGGACATAATAGGAAGACAGTAGAACTATATACAAAAGATGAGGTAATCAGTCCCTCAACCTTGGAGTTAGTGTTCACAGCATCGTGGTGGAGGAGAATCTGGAGCAAAGGCAAGAAGACTGGCGGTTATATAGGCGTCAGTGGACAGGGACGGGCAGCAGACGAGGGCATAGTCACTGGTAGGCGGGATTCCCCAGTGGAAGTAGGTCCTCCCAGTAAAGCTTACACTCCCCCCTCATGAAAACGTGCCACTTTCACCTTAGATACACAGTGACAAATCTCTTATACTTATACATTTGTAAAAGAATTAAAATCTTCAATGACAAAATATATAAACACAATCCAGCCAGCTAAACGGCTGACACTATAATACAAGGAATGCCTGAACCTGATGGCTCACATCCACCACAGAACACAATCCCCCCTACCCTCATATACCCTATGGTAATAATTAATATCGTGCATGGTGGTGGGTTTAATACACTACCGCTGACACTTCAACCCCCCCCCACCCCCACATGCCTGTAACTGTGCCATAACCACTCATAACCACCAACAGTCATTGATGGTAATTAGCGTCTTATAATATATCACCCTAAAAAACACGCTATACACATAAACCTACCACAATAATAAATAAATTTACACATTATTCCCTCCTGCAGACAGATTATTTACACTGTCGGAGATAATCTATACATCACATCCTACAGAGAATAGACAACATTAGACATCTGAAATAATATGACATGTGTATCACATGACCTGCTATTGCAGAGATTACTTAAACTCCTACCCCCCCCCCCTTCCCCAAGTAAAAAATTGTCCAGTTTCACCTGGCTATACACAAGATCAAAAACTCATTCACTTGAACATATATAATGAAAATGTGAAAAAACCTCTGTAACAATATATAAGCAAAAACACCCCAGGCAAGATCTTACATTATATACAATACCAAAACGTTCCACTAGTTCAAAAACAGGTATGAAACCTCATTATTATGACAAGTTACATTGATCATATATAGGTAGACATGTATAATTACAGGTTAAAATATGCTTATATACTAACATGCTTATGTACATCCTTACAAAACATGAAGGAATCCTTAGATAAATTATAATCATCGGTGTTCACAATAACACCAAGACATTACATTGAATATCACATTGAATATCACCTCAACATCCTTTCCTCACACAATTCCACTCACACTCACACAATCGTCCTCTGCAACACCCCCCATCCCTGGGAAGGCCAGCCCGTTCATGCCCCTGACAGCTTATAAAGACCATAAATCCCTCAAAAGAAAGTCCCTGTAGCCCTCCGAGAAATCCCTCTCCCACCTCCTACCATATATTTCCCTGTTGCGACACTTTGTTCTATAAAAGGATGCTGCTATGGCCATCCTACGTTCCTCCGCCCCTTTGTCTCTCATTGCCCATGATATATACACAAAATCAACCACTAAGTAAGCCACTGCCCTTTGAACGTTTACCCCAACCCCACCTACATCTAAACTGAGCGCTCTCAAAACCGACAACCCTTTCCCCCCCCACATACCGGATTACTTTCCCTAACCATTCCCGCACAATCCCTAGGCTTTCACAAAAATAAACTACATGAAAAGCTGATTCATCTACCCCACAAACCTGACACTTCCCACCCTCCCTTATTCGCCTATTTCGTAAAACAACCCCAGACGGCAATATTCCGTGAAGAAACCTATACATTACCTTCCTCACCCGTGGCCGGATGCGTAACCCTTTTAATCGACCCCAAATGTCTTCCCATGCGTACATCGGGTACACTCCTTCCGTTGCCACTACCACCCTAGGCCATATCTTCCTCTCCATGGACCCTACCCGCATGTTTCTTGGCTCTCTGACCATCATCAATAGACGCAACAACTCCTCACCATCTCTCAAATCTTGTCCCTTCCACCATCTCCGAAAATCTCCCTGCAGCATCCCCAACCC
The DNA here is from genome assembly GCF_038502225.1 of Cherax quadricarinatus. Taxonomy (NCBI): domain Eukaryota; kingdom Metazoa; phylum Arthropoda; class Malacostraca; order Decapoda; family Parastacidae; genus Cherax; species Cherax quadricarinatus. The sequence goes on along the minus strand of NW_027196306.1, from coordinate 90,110 downwards.
TCCACTCCCTTCCCCCCGAGCCCTTAGCAACCCATGTTTCACATATTCACACTTCAACCTTCTTTCCAAATGAATTAACCCCAGCCCTCCCAAGGCCACCGGAAGTGTTACCACCTCCCTTTTCAACCAATCGCATCCCGAACCCCAGATAAAACGGAAAACTCTGCTCAACAATCTCCGGACATCCCCATACACCAAAGGGTACAAAGCTGCCACATGCCATATTTTGCTGTACAAAAGCACATTGACCACAATGACCCTCTGGTGTAGAGTAAGATGTGTCGGCCTCAATCCTGACAATCTTCCCAATACCCTATCTACCACACCCTTTGAATTATTCTCCCTCGCCATCTGAGCATTACCCATATACACAACTCCACAAATTTTCACCCGGTCCACGACACTCCACCTCACCCCTCTGCTGTCAGCCGGTGACAACTTGGTTTTCTCAAAATGGCGCAGCAGGCAAGAAGAAGGGTAAACACTGTCGGCATAGAAGTGGTGCGTGGGGCTGTGCATGCCCACTCAGCTCAAGTTTTATTACCTGCCATCATCATGGACACATACGGCATTGCCAACGAAGAGCTGTATGGTGTAGCCTTGAACGGGGCATATAGAATTTTTGTGAAATTTCTTAATGCAAGTGTATACGAGGACATAGCCGCCAGGTTCCAAGATCTTTGTGTACCAGTGAATCCTGCAGTGACGGTAAGGCTACATGATGTGCCCCGCCATTATACGTGGGTGAAGATCAGAAATATACCCTTTGAGGCTGATGAGGCAGACCTACGTGCCGTCTTCGAGAAGTTTGGGACTGTTCATATGGCGACATTGGGGAAATGGAAGGAAGGATCGTATTCTGGGATGCCTGAAGGAAGTTTTTCCTTAAAAATGACATTGAGGCATCCTATTCCTTCCTATATTTTCCTAGAAGACTTCAGGACTCAAGTAATGGTGACTTACGCAGGGCAACGACGTACCTGTCGATTATGCGGTGCCTATGATCACATTGCTGTAGTGTGTTAAACAACAGGGTACACAGGCGAAGGAGCAGCATAAGGGGGCATCAGAGGACCTTGAGACGTTGAATTTGGCACGACCTGAGTCGGTTTCCTTGAACAAGGCTTGGAGTGTGGAGGTCGAAAAGGCCTTGAGGGAGGAAGAGTGTGTAACTCTTCCGAGAGAGTCATGCACTGCCGGACAGGCACCGGAGACCAAAGATGTGGTGCCGCTGGGTGAGGACAGGGCCGTGGAGGCTACCATTGATTCAGTCCTCCACGACCTGTTAGGGACCCCAGGAGAGGTCACAGTTGAGGGGCTTGTGGGTGCCCTGGATGCTGCTGGGGTTCCAGGTGGTGAGAGGGGGGGAGGCATGTCAGAGACCCAGGTTGAGGTTGGGTTGCAAATTGGCACGGTGGTGGCGGAAGTGCACGGGGATGGCTTCCGGGTGGAGGCGGGGAGAAAGGCTCGAGTGTCACGGAAGAGAGTGTCAGTGCCCTCGGACGTGGACGATGTGCTCACTCCGGCGCAGCGTTCGGGCAAAAAGGTTTGGGCTGAAGTGGTTGAGCATGGACCTGGGGGGTCCAGGGGCAAGGGGCATGTGAAAGCAGATCACAGAATGGTGATTGAAGATCAAGGGCTTATAAAGGGGAAGGGGGATAAAGGTGGTACAATACGTAAAGGAAAACCTCCATTGACAAATTCAAGAGTCTCTCTATAAATGTTAATGGTCTGAAAAATTCTAGGAAGTGTGTATGGTTTCATGAGATGCTCATTAGGTATGGTGTAGATGTAGTGTTTGTGCAAGAGCACAACCACAAGCTGGGTTGTATGTTGATGATTGAGGGGTATACTGTATATGCGGCACACTCCACGAGATTGAAAGGAGGAGTAGCTATTTTGGTGAGGGAGGCTAGCCCATTTACTGTACATCATTGTGAGGAGGGGGGTGAGGGGAGGGTTATAAGAGTGGATGGGACATGGGGAAGAGATTTGTCTTTTGTGTGTGTTTATGGTCCGGCGGAGGGGGACAGTCGAGTGAAGAATGAGTTTGTACGTGAAGTGTTGGTGTATCACTTAAGGTCACTTCCAGCATTAGCTGTGGTGGGAGGGGACTGGAATTGCGTTATACTTCGCAAGGATGTGGAACCTAGGGGAGCAGGATATTGTTTTGGCGTTCTGAGGGACCTGTTAACCGGGGTGGGGTTGGTGGATGTGGAGGGGGGGCGGTGTGGGAGGTGCAGCACACCTTTGTGAGGCAGGGGTATGCTGCACGGCTGGACAGGGTATACGTGACAAGGAAAGCAGTGGTGCGGAGTGTAAGGGTTTTGGATGTCTTTTTTTCTGATCATAGAGGTGTTTTGGTGGATTTGGGATGGGAGGGTCGGCCGAACAGGTATAAGAGTTATTGGAAATTGAATGTTCGGTTGCTTCAAGATGTTGAGGGGAGGGTCCTATTTGCACAGTGGTGGAAAGGCTTATGGGAGGGGATGGAAGTCAATGGGGATGTGTTGAGATGGTGGGATGTGACGGCGAAGACGAGGATTTGAGAGTTCTATGTCCGACAGGGAAGGCACGAGAATCAGTTGGCTTATGGGCTTATTAGGTATCTTGAGGGGCAGTTAAGGGAGTATTATGAGAGAGGAAGGGGGGGGATGGGAGCCCCAGTGGCTGACATAGAGGGAGTGAAGGAACGCCTAATGGAAGTGCAAAACGAGAGGTTTGATACGGCAAGGGTTTTTTTTTTTATATATTTTATTTAAAAAACACAATACACATCATACATGTATGCTATATTTAGGTTACATAAACAAAGAAACGTGATCCATTAAATAATAAAAACAAAACTCCACATTCCTTATCCCAGCACTAAACTTATACATAAGAAAAACACGTTCAACTGTAAATGCTTGATTCCCCCTCCAAAGTGCCCAACCAGCACACACAACATACATGTAACTAAACACAGCCCACACCTGAACATACAGGTGGGTTTATTATATCCATAAACTACAGCCAGTATCTTATAACACAAAAGGCAATATAATCCAAAGAATGTCACACTTATTTACATTATATATGAAACTTTATATACAAAGACATTCTCATATAATCCAATTCGTTGCACACTCATTAGTATTGTATATTAAACTTTATACACAAAGACATAATACTAAACACCTCAAAAATTACAATATAATAAAGGTGACAAAATAGCCATTTCCACACCTTACCACAGAGAAACTAAACACACTATTAAAATAACAAAGATACACACTCATGTTACATAGCACATTATTATTAGTGTGTTAACAATGCTTTGAGTGTTCCTTCTTGTAGTTGTCTCACTGACAAAGATCATTTATCTTATTAAAACTATGATCATCAATGACCTCTTGTCTTTCAACACATGGTTAAACTAAAACATTCACACACAAGAAAACTCTCCAGTTACACCACATCTAACATGTCATCCCCTCCCATACAACTCTCATGACAATCCTACCACATTTACATATCCTTCATTATGGTCATAATTCGCTTTAGAAAAGGAAAATGGTCCCTTAGTACTTAAGTAGCCAAATTACTGAGTCCCCTTACCGTTATATTTCTATATGCCTCCGGGAACGCAGTCGCCCACCTGTTACCATAAATGAGTTTATTTCTGCATACTGTGTGATAAATTCCTGCCGCAATTGCCCTTACCCTAATCCCCCCGCCTTTTTCCTTCAAGCCCCAGGAATAAAACAAGAAATCTGTCACAATGTACAGAATGGCTCTCTTTACAACTTCAGACACCCCCCTTACCTCTAAAGTTAGGGCACGCAGGAGTTCTACATTGCCCCCACCCATTAACTTGAAGACTCTAGCCAGCCACACCCGTACCTGCCCCAACTCCCTACAAAAATATACGGCATGAAAAGCTGTTTCCGATTCCTCACAATGTTCGCATTTCGCCTCCTTTACCAAACCCATCACACACAAAGCCTGCTTTGACGCTAAAATTCCCATTACAAACCTATAAACTAACTCCCTTACCTTCGGCATTAATCTAAGTTTCTGGAAATCATGCCAAATCGTACCACAATCATACAAAGGGTATACCGCCACCCCTTGCATGACTTCTGGTTTCCTACTCATCTCTACCAACCTTCCCACCTTGAGCTTGTTTACCTCACCTATTACTAACATAACCCTTAGCATATTTTCACATTCCATTAAGTCCTTTCCTCCCCACCATCGTCGTACATCCCCCATCACCCTCCCCACCCTCACCCCTTGTACCCCCCCTCCCTTACGTACCTCTGTTTAACATACATGGCCTTTAACCTCGGCCCTAGCATCAAAAGCCCTACTCCCGCTCTGCGCACATTCGTCATAACCACCTCTTTACTTAGCCATGCTCGTCCAAAACCCCATATATAACGAAGCACCCTTCTCTGTATCTCCTTTATCTCTTGTTCCCGTAAAGGATATACCACTGCCACGTTCCACACTTTACTATAAACCAATGAATTTATTATTAGTGCCCTTTGCATTAGAGTAACATCCTTCGCTCTTAGGTTCCTAATCCTTTGTGCAACTTTCTCTCCCACCAATTCCGAATTCCTCCGTCTAGCCTCTTGCTCATCTGCCATATAGATAATCCCACAAATTTTCAGCTGTTCAGTCACATCCCATCCAAACTCCACCCCCATTCTACCCCCCACCCAATCTCCTATCTCTAATAATTTCGATTTAGCTCTGTTGACACGCATGCCTGACGTCTCTCCAAAAAACCTCATTACTCTCTCCACCTTTCGCAAACCTTCGACATCATTGATCAGTATTGTTGTGTCATCTACATAACCAACTACCTCCGTGAACCGCGACCCCTCCTCCTGTAACGTTGTTGCTTCCTCAACCATTCCATAAAACGGGTGTTGCACACATGCAAACAGAATTTGAGACATAGGACACCGCTGTCTCAAACCTTTCTCCATTTTCAACACGCTACCCAACCTACCATTAATTTGCACCTGAATCGTAGCTTCTCCATACAAGGTCTTCACCCATTTTACTATTCCCTCCCCAAAACCCATAAGCCTTAAAGTGTTAACCATGTACTCTCTATTCACACCGTCATAAGCATTCTCCCAATCAATGCCCAAAATTCCACCACCCTTACAACCCTGCAAAAATTCCCTAATACGACTATGTCCATCCCTCATACTACGACCCGGAATTCCCAACTGACCCTTGTGCACCATACCACCTATTACCTTCATCCTGTTCCCTAGAATCTTCGCAAAAATCATATAATCCGTACACATTAAAGATATGGCTCTGTACGTGCTCAGTGTTCTTCCCTCCCTCTTTTTCTTTACAAGCACGACCACATCCGTCCTCTGACGTTCACAATTTCCCTTCCTTCAGCATACTATTCAATACCTGAACCAAACAAACATTTATGGTTTCCCAATGCACTCTGTAAAAATCATTGGAAAGCCCATCAATTCCCGGTGCTTTCCCCTTACTTAAATTGAGCACAGCCTCTTTCACGTCTTCCATACTTATTATTCCCTCCAATCCTCCTCTGTCCTCCCCACCTTTCCCCAAGACCTTCACTCCTCCTCTTTCTTTATTAACTATCCCCACGTTACCCTTTTCCCATTTCCTTTTAAACCAATAATCCGCATAATTACTTATCCCCTCAGTTGTCACCAACATTTGCCCCTTAGTATAACCTTCCAAATCGTCACTAACCTCTAAAAGTATTATAGTGGACTCCTGTTGTCTAATGCGAAAACTTCTTAACACACTTCCCGATGGTTTATCTCCCCATAGCACGGCATCCATACCTGCCCTTACCCTTAATTCATCAAATCTTTCATTATGTATGTCCCTTAGTCTCCCTCTTAGCCTTGATATTTCTTCAAAAGACTTCCCCTCATCTCTCGCATAACACTCATTGAGCTGCTGTTCCAAATAATTCTGTAAACCGTACCTCCACCTCGCCTCCTCCCTTCCTTTATATTTATAAAACCCCGTGATACCAGGTTTAGCCCTATTTTCCCACCAATCCAAATTACTCCCTACCCCATCCCTTGCCCTCCACAATTGTCTCCACCAGTCTCTAAACTCTGCGTTCACCACCTCACTCCTCACCAACCTCGCATTTAACTTCCAGAAACTTGAATATACCTTTACCACACCCTCCCAATCCAGTTCTACCAAAACTGCCCTATGATCCGAAAACCCTACGTCCACTGTTTTTACCCCTCCTACCCTAACTGCTCCCGTTATATAAATCCTATCTACCCTCGCTGAATAATTTCTCCTAACAAAAGTGTAATCCACTCTTCAAGCCTCACTCCCCTCCACGTCCCTCACCCCTGCATCCTGTAAAACATTGCGTAACGACCGTAACACACAACCCGCCCCCCTTGGCTCCACGTCCCCCCCCCCCTTATAACACAGTTCCAGTCCCCCCCAATTACAGTTACTAGAGGTAAACCCCTTAAAAGATACACCAAAACGTCTCTCACAAAATCCTCTTTTACTTTGATTATATTCTCCGCTGGCATATAAACCCCAATGAAACATACTCGAGATGCTCCCCACTCACCATCCACCCTCACTACCCTTCCCCCCTTCTTCCCACTTTATAATACGTAAGGGACTATTTTCCTTCACAGCCACTGCCACTCCCCCTTTTAACCTAACAGACCCACTTACATACAATTTATAACCCTTTAATGCCAAAGCACAGCCTATCTTATAATTATGTTCTTGTATAAAGCATACATCCACATTATATCTCCTCAAAAACCATTCCATCCATACTCGGTTCACTTCATTCTTCAATCCATTTACATTTACAGTTACTATCGTGAATTATTTTAAAAGTGGTAGTTTACCCTTTCTTCTTGGCACACACCCTCCTATACCGTCCTGCTGTATGGCATCTTTCTTGACAGCTTGCTTATTCACCCTCCCCCCCCCCATCCCTTCATTATCCCTAGAACCATTAAACCCTACATTACCCCTTCCCTCTTTCCCCTTATGACATACATCCTTTCTCCAAGATTTTACTCATGTTCTTTGTCCTGGAGTAAGAACATCGTCCATCTCAGACGTTCCTGCAGTTCTCTTACGAGAACTCCCCTCCCCACACACCTCGTCACCTGTCATTTCCGCCCTATGGACCTCTGCCACAACGTTGTGCACATTAACATTAGTGCACACAGTATTCCTAACCTCCTGATCTTGCTGCACTGTCGCCTGCACCAGGTTACACCCTTCATCCACCTGTCCCTCCTCAACGTCATGCAAAAAGGAACTAAGTACTTCCTCCAGCAAGCCATCCTGTTGGCCCGTACCCTCCTCATCAGACGTCGATGTCGTCTGTCCCTTATCAACTGTTAGTGTTACACTTTCCTCCATAGTCGCCTGAGCCCTATCCACTTCGTCACTCCATCGGCAAGGAATCTTGTTTGGCCTTACTCCTTCCTCCAACACCCCCAGAGCATTCCTCTGATGTATGATCACTGGTACCTGTTCCCTCCGTCCAGTTTTTTTATAGCATTGGGCCGCCATATGTTCAAAAGAACCACATAATCTGCAAGTCTTCCGCTGCCCTGAGTAGTACACGTAGACCTGCGTTCGGAAGACCTCCATAAATACGTATGATGGAATTGGCTGCCTCAACGTCATTTTCAGCGTAAATGATCCTTCAGGTAGCCCCTCATAAGGTCCATTTTGCCACACCCCCATCACTGCTGAGTGGATTTTTCCATAGCTGCTAAACACCGCCGTCACATCATGCTCTGTCGCCTCAAAAGGCACGTTTCGTACTTTCACCCACGTCACATAGCTGGACACATCATGTAAGCAGAATTCCACCATAGTGTTCACTGCTAGCCTTTTCTCTTGATATTTGTTGACTATGCTTGCGTAGAATCCTGCGTCTTTAAACTTGATGAAAATTCTCGACACACCATTTACTGCTACTCCATATAATTCTTCGGTCGGTATTCCATATATCTCACTGATGATGGCAGGCAGTAGCACGTGCATGGTTGTTCCTGTAAGCGTGCCACGCACCAATTCCACACAAACAGTGCTCACCCGGCGTCCAATGCGATCCGCCATGTTGTAAGCACAAAACAGGAAAACAGCGCAGTAAACCAGTTGAATCAGGAGCTACTGCGCAGCCTGTCCGCACGGCCCATTAGCGATGTGAACATTCACGGCAAGGGTTTTAGGGGAGTTGGAGGACGTCATGTGGGGTGATAGACCATCGGCGTGTGTCCTGCGAGGGCAGGGGCGCCGGCGCGTTGCAATGGAAATGGTGGGTTTGAAAGTTCTTGAGGACATCGAGGGGTATAGGGAGGGACAAGATTTGGTGACGACGGAGGGGATGGGAGGGTATGTTGATGCTTGGCTTAGTGCACATATGAGGAGTGTGGGTGTGAGAGAGGGGGCTTTAAGAGAGACAGGGGGATGGGTGCGGAGTGTGCTGGACAGGGACGACAGTGAACAGTTACAGGGGCCTATTGTGGAGGAAGAGGTGTGGACGGCTTTAATGAGTATGAGCAGGGGTAAGGCACCGGGGATAGATGGGCTGCCTGAGGAGTTTTACATACAGCATTGGGGAGTATTAAAAGATTTTTTGGTGCAGTTATTTAATATCATAAAAGAGAGGGGTGCGTTGGGACCGTTGCAGGCGACAGCGCTAGTAGTTTTGGTGCCAAAGGGTGAAAGTCAGTGCACAGTGAGAGATTACCGGATGATATCACTCTTGTGTGCAGACTACAAACTTTTTGCAAAAAATTTGGGAAATTGTATAAAAAAGGTCATTGGAAAGGTAATGGTGAGGGGTCAATATGGGATTCCGGGGAGATCAATGTATGAGGGGCATGGGGTTATTAGAAGGTTCATTGAGGGTCCACAAGAGGGGGAGCGAGGGGTATTGGCGTTGGATTGGAGAACGGCATATGACAGTGTCGAGAGGGAGGCTCTTGGAGAATCATGGAGCGGCAGTGGTTCGGGGAGGACATTGTGAATTGGGCACATACTTTATATCGGGGAGCTGGGATGTGTGTACAGATAAATGGGAGGGTGGGGTTGCATGTGAAAATGGGCAGGGGATTGAGGCAGGGTTGCCCGTTGTCACAAATATTATTTGCATGTTTACAGAATCCGTTTTATAGGACAGTGGAAAGGTGCATACAGGAGGGGGTAAAGGAGGACATACGAGGTGGGAGCCCCGGTATCATAGGTTATGTTGATGACACAACTGTCCTAGTGAGTGGGAGGGAGGGATTGGAGGGACTGGAGAGTGTTATAGATGTTTTTGTAATGGCAACAGGGAGGGTGGGGAGTGTCAGGTTTGTGGGGTAGATGAATCAGCTTTTCATGTAGTTTATTTTTGTGAAAGCCTAGGGATTGTGCGGGAATGGTTAGGGAAAGTAATCCGGTATGTGGGGGGGAAGGGTTGTCGGTTTTGAGAGCGCTCAGTTTAGATGTAGGTGGGGTTGGGGTAAAGGTTCAAAGGGCTTACTTAGTGGTTGATTTTGTGTATATATCATGGGCAATGAGAGACGAAGTGTGAGTGTGTTTGGAATTGTGTGAGGAAAGGATGTTGAGGTGATATTCAATGTGATATTCAATGTAATGTCTTGGTGTTATTGTGAACACCGATGATTATAATTTATCTAAGGATTCCTTCATGTTTTGTAAGGATGTACATAAGCATGTTAGTATATAAGCATATTTTAACCTGTAATTATACATGTCTACCTATATATGAGCAATGTAACTTGTCATAATAATGTTTCATACCTGTTTTTTAACTAGTGGAACGTTCTCTTATTGTATATAATGTAAGATCTTGCTGGGGTGTTTTTGCTTATATATTGTTACAGAGGTTTTTTCACATTTTCATTATATATGTTCAAGTGAATGAGTTTTTGATCTTGTGTATAGCCAGGTGAAACTGGACAGTTTTTCACTGGGGGGGGGTAGGAGTTTAAGTAATCTCTGCAATAGCAGGCCATGTGATACACATGTCATTATTTTAGATGTCTAATGTTGTCCATTCTCTGTAGGATGTGATGTATAGATTATCTCCGGCAGTGTAAATAATCTGTCTGCAGGAGGGAATAATGTGTAAATTTATTTATTATTGTGGTAGGTTTATGTGTATAGCGTGTTTTTAGGGTGATATATTATAAGACGCTAATTACCATCAATGACTGTTGGTGGTAATGAGTGGTGACGGCAGAAACTGTTACTAGGCATGTGGGAGGGGGAGGGTTGAAGTGTCAGCGGTAGTGTCTTAAACCCACCACCGTGCACGATATTAATTATTACCATAGGGTATATGAGGGTAGGGTGGATTGTGTTCTATGGTGGATGTGAGCCATCAGGTTCAGGCATTCTTTGTATTATAGTGTCAGCCGTTTAGCTGGCTGGATTGTGTTTATATATTTTGTCATTGAAGTTTTTAATTCTTTTACAAATGTATAAGTATAAGAGATTTGTCACTGTGTATCTAAGGTGAAAGTGGCACGTTTTCATGAGGGGGGAGTGTAAGCTTTACTGGGTAGGTTCTATCGTTTTTTATATGACCACCTCTTCCTGTGAAGCACAGTACGTACAAGCGGTGTTTGATTTGAGTGCAGCAGCCAGTTCTGTCATTATATATGTGCTTCTTCAGTACTGTGTAGTCACAGTTGATTATTGTTCACTGCCTGTATCTTGTTACATATTGATTATGTACCCATATATTTTTGTACCCGAGTTTTAAATAAAATATAAAAAAAAAATTTAACCGTCAATATCATCTGTATATTTTGTATAGATGGTACAACACACAATAATGGAAATTAGTTTTGACTACATTTTTCACAAACATTGATCAGTTCATTAAGGATTTTGAAGCAAATGTATTAATAGAGGTTGAATCAGTGATGAATGAGTAATGAAGTCTCTGAGAGGGTGAGAATGGATGGATGGATTAGTACTTTTGAGGACACTTAAATCATTCTTCTTCTGTGTTTAGAAGTGATGCTGGGTATGGATCAATACTCTTATGGGGTAATGAAATTTAATTGAGATTGGAATCTTTGTGCTTTCTCCCAATTCGAGGTTTGAAGATTCTTTATAAAAGTTAACTGAAAATTAGTAAACCCCCTTTAAGGAGATTTAAGTCTTGTAAATTTGAATAAATCTCTTCTGCCAGGTGGATCAATTTGGGGATTTTTTTTTTTTTATATTTTATTGAAAAGACATACATAGTACATAAAAATAAACGACAAATTACATAGTGAAAACAGTGATGAAAAATTCTGCATAGTACATGTACTTTCCAATTAACATATTACATCTGAAAGACAAATCTGTACAGTAAACAATGACCACTCCAATCCTTGAAGTAATGACATTATGTCTGGAACACTAAATCTAACCTAAAGACTCCTTGGCAAGTACATCTAATTCCTGATTGTACATCCTGCCACGGAATGTACACCTTACATTCTGAAAACACTACCCCCCCCCCCTTCTTGCGTGTCAAGCCACCTGACACGTAACAATCTTTATATGTAACTGTATATTGTATGAAATACTTTCATTATTCCATATTGAACAACATGATACGTTCAGTATCACTCAATGTATTGAGATAATATAAAATTCAATTCTACATGATTCATGTACAACGTATATCTACTAAACACCCAAACATATCACCTTCTCCAGGAAGGTATAAATATATACATATGTTACATACACTTTACAACACAACCAGTGAAAACACAAATACCTAATCCTATGTCATCCATCAATTACCCTATAATATATATCAATTCAATGGTAACCTAAACCTACGGGCTCTATAGAGATCCCATGAAAAAACAATATGTATTAAGAAAAGGATAAGTCAAGCTTTCTAAAAATATTTCGCCCATATCATTAAAACCACTACTAAGATGTAAGTCTGTTATCACAAAACATAACAGTGCATGACCTTCACACGTCGATAAATACTGAAGCCTTCCTACCACACGCAATACTTCATGTGTATATATATATTTCGCATTCACACAGTGCACCCATTTTGTCATTTCATTACACACATACCAATAATTTCGTTGCAGATATATAATATTCCATCACATTACGACGTCTGTCGTCCTTTGTCATTAGCATAATTAATAATTAAATTGAAGAACGTGTATCGTTCACAACACACAACCCGCTCATCATACAGTCAAAGGCACTTATGTCTCAGTACTATATTCATTCTCTTCCACACTAAACCCTTTCACACTGTCCTTATCGGGAAGCCAGCCCGCCGCGACCCCTTACATTGCACGTAAATCCCATAAATCCCTCAACCTAAAACTCCGATAGCCCTCAGTAAACGCATTCTCCCAATTCCCTGCATAAATTTCCCTATTACGACACTTAGTTCTGTAAAATGTCGCAGCTAACACCTTTATCCTCTCATCCACGCCCACCTCCCTCATGGCCCATGACGTATATATAAAATCCGTGACCAAATACGCCACTGCATTCTCCACCATCTTACTCACCCCACCTATATCCAAACTTAAAGCCCGCAACACCTGCAATCCTCCCCCACCCACTAACCTGAACACCTTTCCTAACCAGACCCGCACCACTTCTATACAGTCACAAAAATATACCGCATGCAAAATTGTCTCCATGCTTCCACACGCTCTACATTCCCCTCCCTCCCTTATCCTCCTATTGAATAGGACAACCCCAGACGGCAAAATCCCATGTAAAAATCTAAACATTACCTCCCGAACACCCGGTTTTACACGTAATTGTTTTAGACGCGTCCATATTTCGTTCCACGCATACATAGGGTATGCCCCTTCAACAGCAGCCACCACTGACCTACCTTCCACTCCTTCGAGGACCCGCAATTTAACACACGACGGATCCCTCACTGTCATTAATAACCTCAACATGGCCTCACCAACTATTAAATCCCTACCCCCCCACCACCGTTGCATATCCTTACGTACTCGCACAAGTCCACCTCCCCTCCCGCACCCCTCCCTTATATAACTTCGTTTTAGGTACACGCTCATCATCCTTTTTTCCAGAGGTAAAAGTCCCAGCCCTCCTCGACTGACCGGAAGTGTTAACACCGCTCTACTTAACCATTCGCAGCCCGATCCCCATATAAACCTAAAAACCCCATGTTGTAAACGCTTCACCTCACGTCTCATCAGCGGGTACATGACAACGACATGCCATATCTTGCTGTACAATAGCACGTTCGTCACTATTACTCTTTGATGCAGCGTTAGTTGCGCCGCCCTCAAACCACCAAGTCTTTTCAATACTCCATTCACTATTCTCACCGAATTCACCTCTTGAGCCACCCGTGTATTTCTCACATAAATTATCCCACATATCATTAGTTGATCCACCACCTTCCACCCACCCCCTACCACCTCATCCCCATTTGTACTATCCCTTAAGTCTAGAAACTTAGTCTTCTCAACATTAATTTTCATACCTGAAGCCTCCCCAAACACATCCACCACCTTACCCACCCTAAGCAAATCCCCATTACCTCTCACCAAAACAGTCGTGTCATCCACATAACCTACGATACCAGCCCCCCCCTCCCCCCGGTCAGTACCCTCCCCACCTCCCGCAACACACCTCCGAATGGCCCTATAAAATGGATCCTGTATACACGCAAACAATATTTGTGATAGTGGGCAGCCTTGGCGCAGTCCCCGTCGCATCTGTATTTTAACTCCCAGCCTCCCATTAACCTGCACCCTCATCGATGCCCCCTGATACAATAATTTTGCCCAAGATATTATTTCTTCCCCAAAACCTTGCCAACGCATAAACCTCCATAACTCTTCCCTTTCTACACTATCATAAGCAGCCTTCCAATCTAACGCCAATACACCTCCATCACCCAACTCCCCCTGTTTCTCTATAAATTCTCGAATCATGCCATGCCCTTCATACATCGACCTTCCTGGCACCCCATATTGCCCCTTATCAATTACCTTGCCTATTACCCTCTTGATTCTGTTCCCTAATATTCTCGCAAACAACTTATAATCTCCACACATAAGCGAAAGTGCCCGATAATCCATTACCGTTGACTGCTCCCCTTTCGGCACCAACACCACAACGGCCGTCCGTTGCTGCTCTCCCATTACCTCAGCCGCCTTAAGTATGTTAAACAGCCTTACTAAAAAAAACCTCAGAACCCCCCAATTCTTTACGTAGAAATCATTTGGCAGTCCGTCTATACCCGGCGCTTTTCCCAAACTCACTCCTGACAACGCCTGCCAAATCTCACACTCCGTAATCGGCCCACCTAATGTCACCCGATCTTGACCATCAAGCTCACACTGCACATACTCTCCCATTTCCCTCAATGCCACCTCACGGAAGCCCACACTTTGCGTATATGACTTAAACCAAGCGTCTACATATCCACTCATACCCTCTGTCGTTACCAATGCTTGACCCGCTCTATACCCTTCCATCCCTACATGTACGTTTAACCCCATCATCTCCATCGTCACTCTCCTCTTTCTCTGGCCTCTTAACACGCAAGCCGACGGCCGGTCACCCCATAGCACTTCTTCCAATCCTCCCATAATTCGCACACCATCAAAACGCTCGTTTTGCAATACCCTAATACTCTCCTTTAAACCCTCAATGTCCTGCACTGGATAGCTTGCTCCTCCTCTTGCATAACAGTCCCGCAGCTGCCCTTCAAGATATCTTTGAAACCCATACTTTAACCGATTATCTTCCCTCCCACGACAAATATATTCTCTGATACGATTTTTAGCCACCGAATCCCACCAATTTACCAGTTCATCATCCCCCGGCGCCTCATCCACCAACCGTTCCCACAATTGCGCAAAAGACTGACGACATTCCTCACCCTGCAAAAGCTTCACATTTAACTTCCAATAACCTTGACCCCTTCTAGGCAATCCCTCCCATTCTAGGTCCACCATTACTCCTCTGTGATCCGAAAAAACCGCGTCCACCACACGCACTCTGCTCACTATTACTGTTCGGGGCACATACAATCGATCCAGTCTTGCCGCATATCCACGTCTAACAAAAGTATGTTCTACAACCCCACCCCGTCCAACGTCCATTAACCCCACTCCATTTAATAATTCCCCCAAAATCCCCAAACAATACCCTGCCCCTCTAGGTTCCACATCCTTACGCCTTATCACACAATTCCAATCACCACCAATTACAGCTACACCCGGCAAAGCACGCAAATAATATACTAAGACATCCTTCACAAATTTATTCTTAATACGCACATCTCCCTCTGCTGGACCATACACACACACCAAACTCATCTGTACCCTACCCCACCACCCATCTACACGAATCACCCTCCCCTCCCCCCCCTCACAATGCCTCACTACGAACGGGCTAGTTTCCCTTACCAGGATGGCAACTCCTCCTTTCAACCTTATCGCATGCTCCACATACACATTATACCCATTTACCTTCAACTCATAACCTGGTCTGTAGTTGTGTTCCTGCACGAACACCACGTCAACACTATTACGCACCAAATATTCACTAAACCATACACACTTTCTCTCTGATCTCAATCCATTAATGTTCAATGTCATGCACTTGAAGCTTACAGAGTGGTTTTCCTTCTTGACCCTGGTACTGTCTTGCCACCAGATCGTTTCGTGACACCTCGGTCCCTCTCCCCCCCTTTAGAAACGCTCTTAACCAACTCCTGCCCCTTAGGGCCGCTGTTTCCTCTCTGCGTAACATCCGCCCAGGACTTTTTGCCAGTGCGCTGAGCAGGCGTGATCACGTCCTCGGAGTCAGATAGTGCAGCAGCGCGCTTCCGTGATGCTCCCTCTGCTTCCATCATGTCGTCTGATACATTGTCCCGGTGGACCTCCACCTCCACAGCTTGCATCAAAAGATTCTTATCACACTGCGCAGACCTCAGATCCTGTTCCACGCCCGGATCCACAACAGACCCAAGAACTAGATCTGGACTCCCAACCTTCCCAAGACTCCTGTCAGCCAATAACACATTTAAAGCCATGGCTAATGAGTCTTCCACATCGCTAGCACTCGCAGTCGGGGTGTCCTCTTCCAACACCTGAGCTGAGTTCAATGAAGGGGTGTCCCCCCCCCTCGTCACACCTGCTGACTCCATCTCCTCCGCTCTCTCGACCTCCTCACTCCAGGACCCACCTTGTGTAGGCAGAGTCACATAAGGCAAATCCTCACTCTTCTCTATTGCTGTATGTCGTTGCCTTTGTTCCATGTTGCCACGCCTCCTTTCACACAGAGCCGCTAGGTGATCATATGACCCACATAACCGACAGGTCCGGCGTTGCCCAGCGTATGTCACAAACACCTGGGTACGAAATTCTGGCAGCACTACGTACGACGGAATAGGGTAACGTAACGTCATCTTCACAGAATACGTTCCTTCGAGTTTCCCTGCGTATGGCCCAGTGGCCCACTTCCCAACAGTGGCCATATGTACTGTACCATATTTGCCCATCGCAAGACGGATGTCAGAATCATCCGCCTCGAATGGCACATTTCTAATCTTAACCCATGTGTAATGGCGAGAAACGTCGTGAAGTCGCACGGTCACAGCGGAGTTAACTGTCAAAGTAACCTCCTGGTACTTGTCTACTACCGCCTCATACACACTTGCCAAATTAAACTTGACAAAGATCCTCGTCGTGCCATTCAGCGCTACTCCATATATCTCCTCGTCAGCAATACCATATGTATCTCGTATGATTGCAGGTAGTATCAGGTCCATAGAAGTTCCTGTCACAGCCCCACGGATAAGCTCAACACAGACTGTGTTTATGCGTCTCCGGCTTGCCTGCGCCATGCTGTGAAAATATAACTGCCACTAATCAACACCAGGGGGTAGCAGCAGCGCACGTCCTCTCTATTCAAGGGCTGAGAGACGAATGTGCTCAATGACTGTTGGTGGTTATGAGTGGTGACGGCAGAAACTGTTACTAGGCATGTGGGAGGGGGAGGGTTGAAGTGTCAGCGGTAGTGTCTTAAACCCACCACCGTGCACGATATTAATTATTACCATAGGGTATATGAGGGTAGGGTGGATTGTGTTCTATGGTGGATGTGAGCCATCAGGTTCAGGCATTCCTTGTATTATAGTGTCAGCCGTTTAGCTGGCTGGATTGTGTTTATATATTTTGTCATTGAAGTTTTTAATGTTTTTACAAATGTATAAGTATAAGAGATTTGTCACTGTGTATCTAAGGTGAAAGTGGCACGTTTTCATGAGGGGGGAGTGTAAGCATTACTGGGTAGGTTCTATCGTTTTTTATATGACCACCTTTTCATGTGAAGCACAGTACGTACAAGCGGTGTTTGATTTGAGTGCAGCAGCCAGTTCTGTCATTATATATGTGCTTCTTCAGTACTGTGTAGTCACAGTTGATTATTGTTCACTGCCTGTATCTTGTTACATATTGATTATGTACCCATATATTTTTGTACCTGAGTTTTAAATAAAATATAAAAAAAAAATTTAACCGTCAATATCATCTGTATATTTTGTATAGATGGTACAACACACAATAATGGAAATTAGTTTTGACTACATTTTTCACAAACATTGATCAGTTCATTAAGGATTTTGAAGCAAATGTATTAATAGAGGTTGAATCAGTGATGAATGAGTAATGAAGTCTCTGAGAGGGTGAGAATGGATGGATGGATTAGTACTTTTGAGGACACTTAAATCATTCTTCTTCTGTGTTTAGAAGTGATGCTGGGTATGGATCAATACTCTTATGGGGTAATGAAATTTAATTGAGATTGGAATCTTTGTGCTTTCTCCCAATTCGAGGTTTGAAGATTCTTTATAAAAGTTAACTGAAAATTAGTAAACCCCCTTTAAGGAGATTTAAGTCTTGTAAATTTGAATAAATCTCTTCTGCCAGGTGGATCAATTTGGGGATTAGTTAGAATGTTCAGCTGGTGTGTGTAATGAAATGTTGCAGACAGAAGGTGTGACACAGTAACCACAGAAGGTGTGACACAGTAACCACAGAAGGTGTGACACAGTAACCACAGAAGGTGTGACACAGTAACCACATAAGGTGTGACACAGTAACCACAGAAGGTGTGACACAGTAACCACAGGTGTGACACAGTAACCACAGGTGTGACACAGTAACCACAGAAGGTGTGACACAATAACCACAGAAGGTGTGACACAATAACCACAGAAGGTGTGACACAGTAACCACAGAAGGTGTGACACAGTAACCACAGATGGTGTGACACAGTAACCACAGAAGGTGTGACACAGTAACCACAGAAGTCGAAGATAACACAGAAAATTTATTAGAGGATGTAAACATTATGGAACGTCTATGAAAACTTACTGATTAAATATTAAAGATTTCATGGCTCTTCTGACAAGATTTATCGAAACAAAAAAAAAAAAAACGTTTACTAAAAAGTTAAAAAAATATATATTTTTTTATTTTATATCTTTTTTGTAGAATATCCAGTGTTTGATATAGAAACTTTATGTTCCATGATAACCTATTAATTTTTTATACTAAAATTTTATTCTGAAAGATGATTCACCTCAGGATTATGTTTATTTTTGTTTACCTTATTTAAATGTCGAAGTTAAACTTTTAGTTTCTTGGCAAGAATAACTATTACCAAATTAAAAACAAAAGTTTTTGCTAATGGACGTTTGAAGATCTGGGTATGAGATAATTGATGCTGGCTGGGTGGTAGGAAGAGCTAGGTGCGCACGACTCTTGATCCCAGGATTTGTAGCATGTATGTCAACTTTTGTGTAAGTAAACCTTTAATATGTTTTATTAGTGTTTATTAGTGTTTACAATGTTGTGTCGAATATTGTGAGTGTAATATTGTGTATTTTATTCACAATTTCTTTAATTCTTATTATTTTTTTATTTTATTTATTAAAACAATACAATACATTAAACATAAGATTACATGTCATTTCATTCATAGAAAGTATAAATACAATTATCAATATATACGCGAGAACGGTTATAAATTGTCGCCCGTCCCCCATGCATTATATACCTAGCCTAATGTAAAACAAGAACATACAAATACTTCGTTACCTTAATTAAAAGCATTATACATTATAAACAAAGAGAAACGATTCATCAATAGTATTTGATTTTATGTCAATAAAACCTTTAGACGGACATTATACATAAACAAGTGCATTTATAAGAAAATATCCAAAAACGAACGATATGTAATGAAACTGTTACTCAATTTACTGGACTACTGCAAAGATACAAAACATATTCAGTACATTACACAAAGGGTTCACTTAAAAGCATGAGATAATTCTGAATTGCCAAACAAGTAACATTATGCAACATACACACACCACATTCTTACCACATATACACACACATTATGAGAGATTATGTACACATAATACACACACAAGAAAAAGAGTGATACATCCACTAAACTGTCAAAGGAAACAGTTACACTAATCATCGCATGCACAATAGTGATCAAATATGGGTAATGGGACTACGTGCAGAAAACACAAATTGTTACCCTCATATCTGGTCATATTCCAAACATATATCCCAGAAGACCCCAAGCAGAACGTTACCAGGTATCAGCCACATGGCTAATACAAGGAAAGTATAAAAAGAAAAACTATATATATAAGTTGCACGAGGTGCCTTTACGTAACACCTGTCATGCAATGCATGAGTTAGCTTCACAAGAGACCCACTCTCTTAACCCCACGTCAATTTAAGAACAAATTAGTATCCAAGCAATAGTATATATATTTGTTTGAATAAAACATCATCCTAACTAACGATTATACCTAGCATTTATACATTATACCACACCCATACCAATCGTATGCCACCTTCACACACCCATATTCAAGAAGCCAGCCTCGTGTACCCTTTAAGGTATTAACGCATATAAATCCCTGACATTGAATCTGCAATATCCCTTTGAAAATAAGAAAAACCATCTGTTTCCCGTAATGTCTTTATTTCTTTGCTGTGTACCATAAAATATCGCTACCAGTGCTCTGATTCTCTCCCTCACAGGTAAATGCCTATATACCCATGACGTATACACAAAATCCGTCACTAAATATCCGATTGCATTCTGTACCGGTGTTTCGACCCCCTCCCACATCTAAACTTAAAGCTCTTAAGACACTAATCCCACCCCCACCCACCATTCTTAAAACCCTACCAAACCACAACCTTACGTGTTCCAATCTCTTACAGAAATAAACTGCATGAAAGACCGTATCAGGATCTCTCCACACACAACACTGCCCCCCCCCCTCCTGCACGCGCCTATTCGCTAAAACTTCCCCAGACGGCAGTATATTATGTAAAAATTTAAACATTATCTCCCTGACCTTGGCCCGTAACCGTAACGCTTTTAAACGACCCCATATGTCCTTCCATGCATACATTGGATATATTCCCTCCACCTTGGCCACTACCTCCCTGCCCTCTACCAGTGCCAGTTTGCCGATCTTGATCTTGCGTGGATCTCTTACATAAATTAACATCCTCAACATGTCCTCGCATCTCTTTACATCCGTGCTGGTCAACCAACGTACCAAGTCCCGTCTTATCCAGGTCAAACCCGTGCCAGCCATTCTACCCTCTCTCATGTAGCTATGCTTGACATACATGCCTAACATTCTATTATGCAGATTCATTAACCCCAGGCCACCCCGGCCAACCGGAAGAGACACCACATCCCTCGTTAACCAATCACAACCTGAACCCCAAATATATCTATATACACGCGTTAACATACGCTTCTCATCATATGGATGTAACGGATAAATACATGCCACAACTTACTGAACAAAATCACATTCACCACAATTGCGCGCTGATGTATAGACAAGCCACCTTCCCTCAAACCTGTTAAATGACCTAAAACCCTCTCTACAGCCTCACTTGAATTCACCTTCCTCGCATCCTGTATGTTGTCACTATGCACAATCCCACACACCTTAATTTGATTTACTAAAGGCCAGCCTTCCCTCTGGCCTAATACCACACCCGCACAATCTCCCACCCCCATAAGCATTGATTTTTCCTTATTAACCGTCATTCCGGTTGCTTTCCCGAAACATTCCACCAGTTCGCTCACTTTTCCTAAAACCTTGGCTCCACGAAATAAAACCGTAGTGTCGTCCACGTAACCTATAATTCCTGATTGTACCCCCACCCGACCTTGCTTGTCATCCTGTCGTACAATCCCCCGCACGGCTCTAAAAAACGGGTCCTGAATCAACGCAAAAAGAATTTGTGATACAGGACACCCCTGCCGCAATCCCCTATGCATCCTAACAACTTTTCCCAACCTACCATTTACCTGCACCCTAAACATAGCCTGCTCGTACAAAACCTGTGCCCAACTAACAATTTCCTTTCCGAAACCTTGCCACTGCATAAACTTCCATAATGCATCTCTCTCCACGCAATCGTATGCAGCGTGCCAATCTAAAGCTAACATTCCACTCTTATTACCCCTCCCGCTTTCCTCAATGAACCTGCGAATAATTCCTTGTCCCACACACATAGATCGTCCTGGCACACCATATTGTCCCTCGTCCAGAACTCTCTCCAAAACCCGTTTTATCCTGTTTCCTAACAATTTCGCAAATATTTTATAGTCACCACACATTAATGAAATTGCCCTATAATTATGTATATAATTCCCAGATTTCTTTTTCGGGAACAGAACCACACCTGTTCTTTGTTGCTGTCCCATAATGCCACTATTTTTCATGGCATTAAATATCACCAAAAAGTCGCGTATACAATCCCAATTGTCCTTGTAAAAATCGCAAGGGATTCCGTCAATCCCCGGCGACTTCCCTACACTTATACCCTCCACAGCCAACCTAATCTCTTCTTCACTTATAGGTCCATTCAAAGCCAACCTGTCCATGTACTCTAGATTACAACGTACATATTCACCCATTTCTCCCAGCGCCCCCTTAAAAATCCCAGCATTTTTATATTGCAATTCATACCATGCGTCTACAAAGGTATTCATAGCCTCCGTTGACCGAAGGACCTGCCCCCTACTAAAGTCTCCCATTGGCTCCTGAACCTCTAATCCCATTAATTCTGTCGCCTTACGACGTCTGCCCTGTTCTCGCAAGACAAACGCTGAAGGACAGTCACCCCATAAAACCTCATCAATTCCACTTGCTATCCGCGCCGCATCAAAAATACGATTGTTAATGTCTCTAATTAATCGTTTTAAATTTTCAATTTCAACCACCGGATACACTCCCCCACCCTTTGTATAACATGCTTGCAGTTGATTTTCAAGATAGTTCAAGAGCCCATACTGCATTCTCTTGTCTTCTTTGCCTCGCTGCTGATAAAAATTCCTCACCTTCACCTTACCGACAGTATCCCACCATTCGACTATATCAATTCCCTCCCGCCATTCAGCCCACCATCCCCTCCAAGCACTCACAAATTGAGACTCTATGACCGCGGGTTCAATCCCGGCCGGGGGTATGGTTTACTCACAAAATCTTCCCTCACACATCTTTTATGCATTAAACCCACATTCAACTTCCAGAAACCTCTGAAACGCCTCGGTAATCCTACCCAGTCAACATCCGCCATAACACCTCTGTGATCGGAAAAGCTCACATTTAGCACACGTACACTCCTGACATGCGATCCAGTCTTACCGCATACTCCCTTCTAACGAACGTATGCATGACCCCGCCCACCTCGTCCCCCCCCCCACATCCGTAACATTAACACTCCGCAAAAGATCCCCTAAATATCCTGAAAAAAAACCTCTCCCACTCGGTTCGACATCCTTGCGACGATCAATACAATTCCAATCACCCCCAATAATCGTGACGACTGGCAGTGATCTTAAATGGTACACCAACACGTCCCTAAAAAATGTATTTTTTACACGCATGTCACCTTCTGCCGGTCCGTACACCCCCAGGAAGGCCACCCGTACCCCACCCCACACCCCATCCACCGTAACTACCCTCCCCTAATCTCCCACCTCATATGTTTGCAAAGAAAACGGGCTAGCCTCTTTAACTAACACTGCTACACCACCTTTCAGTCTATTAGAGCAGCCCATGTACAAGATATATTCAGGAATCAGCAATTCACCTAAAGATTTATAATTGTGTTCTTGTAAGAATACGACATCGGATACATAATTTTTTACAAAACCTCCAAATACTTAAGTTTTTCAACAGATCGTAACCCATTTATATTTAAAGTAAGACACTTGAACGTTCCATTGGAGATTTACCCTTGGTTCCCTTGCGTATATTTCCACTTCTTCCCCCCCCCCCTCCCTGTGTCGTTCTCTTTGACATGCTGAACACATGTAGATTTGCCCGTGTCTCTACGGGTCACGTCACACCATGCTTTGTTCCCCGACCTTTGCCCTGGTGTCAAAACATCTTGAGAGTCAGGTATCACCGCCGCTCTCTTACGAGAACTGCGGCCAGTATCCATCTCATCCTCAGAACTGTTGTTTCTATGAACTTTCACGACCACAATCTGATGTTCAGCAATATGCCCGGTGGATGCCCCGACCTTCTCCTGTACACTTATATCCTCTAAACCACCTTGAATCCCCTCAGATGTGGAAGCATCCAATAAAACGTTCAGAACTTCTTGAATAGATTGCTCCACGTCAAACTGAGTATGAACGAGGTCTTCCTCTGTCGTCGCCGATACCACGCCCACGTCCTCCACTGCACCAGGGAGGGTTAGACATATCGGCGATTCTTCAACCTCACCCTCTACCTCCTCACACCACGGTTTACGAGGTAATATATGTTGTTGTGTAGCAGCAGCAGCATATGATCGCTGCTCCGTTGAAACATCAAACCGCCTTACTTCCGTCGTTTTATCACGTCTTGTAGGGCATTGCGCCGCCATATGGTCATACATCCCACAAAGCCTGCACGTACGCCTTTGTCCTGAGTACCTAACATACACTTGCGTACGAAAGTCCTCCATAACCACATACGATGGAATAGGGTGCTTGAGGGACATTTTCAGGGAGAAAGACCCCTCCAGCATACAACTAGAGGACCATCACGCCACCGTCCCAAAGTTGCCATATGAACCATGCCAAAGCGTGCAAAAACATTCCTCAAATCACTCTCGTCCGCCTCAAAAGGAACGTTTCGTACCTTGGTCCAGGTGTAAAAACGGGAGACGTCGTGAAGGCGAAGTTACACCAGGATTAACGGTCATTATCACATCCTGATATGTGGCAACCATATTTTCGTAAGTACTATTTTGTCTAAATTTGACAAAAAGCCTCGAATTGCCGTTCAAAGAGACACCATAAAGATCTTCATTATTGATGCCATATGTATCTCGGAGTATCGCAGTAAGCAGTAGATGAGTATTCTGACTGTTGAACGAGCCTGTCACTAATTGAAGGCAGACGGTGTTGACTCGCCTACGTGCACCTTCCGCCATTGTGAGTGCACTGAGGAAAACTGCGCAGCAACCAAGTCAGGAGTCAGGAGCTACTGCGCAGCCTGTCCGCACGGCCCAATAGCGATGAGAACAATGATTATTAACACATTGGCCGATTCTCACCAAAGCTGGGTGACCCACCAAGGCAGAGTGACCCACCAAGGCTGGGTGACCCACCAAGGCAGGACCAAGACAGAGTGACCCACCAAGGCTGGGTGACCCACCAAGGCAGGGTGACCCACCAAGGCAGGGTGACCCACCAAGGCTGGGTGACCCACCAAGGCAGGGTGACCCACCAAGGCTGGGTGACCCACCAAGGCTGGGTGACCCACCAAGGCAGGGTGACCCACCAAGGCTGGGTGACCCACCAAGGCAGGGTGACCCACAAAGGCTGGGTGACCCACCAAGGCTGGGTGACCCACCAAGGCAGGGTGACCCACCAGGGCAGGGTGACCCACAAAGGCTGGGTGACCCACCAAGGCAGGGTGACCCACCAAGGCTGGGTGACCCACCAAGGCAGGGTGACCCACCAAGGCTGGGTGACCCACCAAGGCTGGGTGACCCACCAAGGCAGGGTGACCCACCAAGGCTGGGTGACCCACCAAGGCAGGGTGACCCACCAAGGCCGGGTGACCCACCAAGGCCGGGTGACCCACCAAGGCAGGGTGACCCACCAAGGCAGGGTGACCCACCAAAGCTGGGTGACCCACCAAGGCTGGGTGACCCACCAAGGCAGGATGACCCACCAAGGCTGGGTGACCCACCAAGGCAGGGCGACCCACCAAGGCTGGGTGACCCACCAAGGCTGGGTGACCCACCAAGGCAGGGTGACCCACCAAGGCAGGGTGACCCACCAAGGCTGGGTGACCCACCAAGGCTGCATGACCCACCAAGGCAGGGTGACCCACCAAGGCTGGGTGACCCACCAAGGCTGGGTGACCCACCAAGGCACGGTGGCCCACCAAGGCAGGGTGACTCACCAATGCTGGGTGACCCACCAAGGCACGGTGACCCACCAAGGCAGGGTGACCCACCAAGGCAGGGTGACTCACCAAGGCTGGGTGACCCACCAAGGCACGGTGGCCCACCAAGGCAGGGTGACTCACCAAGGCAGGGTGACTCACCAAGGCTGGGTGACCCACCAAGGCACGGTGACCCACCAAGGCAGGGTGACCCACCAAGGCAGGGTGACCCACCAAGGCAGGGTGACTCACCAAGGCTGGGTGACTCACCAAGGCAGGGTGACCCACCAAGGCTGGGTGACCCACCAAGGTAGGGTGACCCACCAAGGCAGGGTGACCCACCAAGGCAGGGTGACCCACAAAGGCTGGGTGACCCTCCAAGGCTGGGTGACTCACCAAGGCTGGGTGACTCACCAAGGCTGGGTGACCCACCAAGGCTGGGTGACCCACCAAGGCACGGTGACCCACCAAGGCACGGTGACCCACCAAGGCTGGGTGACCCACCAAGGCACGGTGACCCACAAAGGCAGGGTGACTCACCAAGGCAGGGTGACCCACCAAGGCACGGTGACCCACCAAGGCAGGGTGACTCACCAAGGCTGGGTGACTCACCAAGGCAGGGTGACCCACCAAGGCAGGGTGACCCACCAAGGCAGGGTGACCCACCAAGGCAGGTTGACCCACCAAGGCGGGGTGACCCACCAAGGCGGGGTGACCCACCAAGGCAGCGCGACCCACCAGGGCAGGGTGACCAAGGCAGGGTGACCCACCAAGGCAGGGTGACCCACCAGGGCAGGGTGACCCACCAAGGCAGGGTGACCCACCAAGGCAGGGTGACCCACCAAGGCTGGGTGACCCACCAAGGCTGGTTGACCCACCAAGGCAGGGTGACCCACCAAGGCAGGGTGACCCACCAAGGCAGGGTGACCCACCAAGGCAGGGTGACCCACCAAGGCAGGGTGACCCACCAAGGCAGGGTGACCCACCAAGGCAGGGTGACCCACCAAGGCAGGGTGGCCCACCAAGGCACGGTGACCCACCAAGGCAGGGTGACCCACCAAGGCAGGGTGGCCCACCAAGGCAGGGTGGCCCACCAAGGCAGGGTGACCCACCAAGGCACGGTGACCCACCAAGGCAGGGTGACCCACCAAGGCAGGGTGGCCCACCAAGGCAGGGTGACCCACCAAGGCTGGGTGACCCGAAAAAGAAAAATTTTCATCATTCACTCCATCACTGTCTTGCCAGAAGGGTGCTTTACACTACAGTTATAAAACTGCAACATTAACACCCCTCCTTCAGAGTGTAGACACTGTACTTCCCTGGTTCAGAGTGTAGACACTGTACTTCCCTGGTTCAGAGTGTAGACACTGTACTTCCCTCCTTCAGAGTGTAGACACTGTACTTCCCTGGTTCAGAGTGTAGACACTGTACTTCCCTGGTTCAGAGTGCAGACACTGTACTTCCCTGGTTCAGAGTGTAGACACTGTACTTCCCTGGTTCAGAGTGTAGACACTGTACTTCCCTGGTTCAGAGTGTAGACACTGTACTTCCCTGGTTCAGAGTGTAGACACTGTACTTCCCTGGTTCAGAGTGTAGACACTGTACTTCCCTGGTTCAGAGTGTAGACACTGTACTTCCCTGGTTCAGAGTGTAGACACTGTACTTCCCTGGTTCAGAGTGTAGACACTGTACTTCCCTGGTTCAGAGTGTAGACACTGTACTTCCCTGGTTCAGAGTGTAGACACTGTACTTCCCTGGTTCAGAGTGTAGACACTGTACTTCCCTGGTTCAGAGTGTAGACACTGTACTTCCCTCCTTCAGAGTGTAGACACTGTACTTCCCTGGTTCAGAGTGTAGACACTGTACTTCCCTGGTTCAGAGTGTAGACACTGTACTTCCCTGGTTCAGAGTGTAGACACTGTACTTCCCTGCTTCAGAGTGCAGACACTGTACTTCCCTGGTTCAGAGTGTAGACACTGTACTTCCCTGGTTCAGAGTGTAGACACTGTACTTCCCTGGTTCAGAGTGTAGACACTGTACTTCCCTGCTTCAGAGTGTAGACACTGTACTTCCCTGGTTCAGAGTGTAGACACTGTACTTCCCTGGTTCAGAGTGTAGACACTGTACTTCCCTGGTTCAGAGTGTAGACACTGTACTTCCCTGCTTCAGAGTGCAGACACTGTACTTCCCATCTCCAGGACTCAAGTCCTGTTGATGGGAATAAAAGAACTTAAGTGTTTGTCACAATCTGAACGAAGGTCTTACACCAGCACTTGACTGATGTGAGGTAAATACACGTTAAGAAAATGTTATACCAAAGACAATCATCTTACCTAGTATGTTATACTTCTGGATGAGTTGCAAGATGTATTTATTTGCATTAAAGAAACCAATAATATTATAAATATATTAAAGTCTTAGGACAGTAAAAAAAATTCTACATGTCAGATGATTCGTTGAGATGTTAATAACATGTGTGTTTGTTACCTGAAGTATAACCTGGGCAGTAAACAAATGTATTTTTGTCTGATTCATAGTGAGATGTGTGTGTGAACTTTTGAGATTTTTTTTTTCTCGAGAGGGATTTGTTGATGAGAGATGCGAGTTAAGAAATAAAGTTAGGTAAGAAAAAGAATGTTGATGAAGAAAAAGACATTCATGTTGTTGATAGTGAATAACTTCTACTGTGGATCAGGATAAGATATTTTTCCAGTGTATAGAATATATCGCAGAGTGAGTGTGTGTGTGCGCGTGTGTGTGTACTCACCTAGTTGTACTCACCTACTTGAGGTTGCGGGGGTCGAGTCCGAGCTCCTGGCCCCGCCTCTTCACTGGTCGCTACTAGGTCACTCTCCCTGAACCTTGAGCTTTATCATACCTCTACTTAAAGCTATGTATGGATCCTGCCTCCACTACATCGCTTCCCAAACTATTCCACTTCCTGACTACTCTTTGATTGAAGAAATACTTCCTAACATCCCTGTGATTCATCTGTGTCTTCAACTTCCAACTGTGTCCCCTTGTTACTGTGTCCAAACTCTGGAACATCCTGTCTTTGTCCATCTTATGAATTCCTCTCAGTATTTTGTATGTTATCATGTCCCCCCTATCTCTCCTGCCCTTCAGTGTCGTCAGGTTGATTTCCTTTAACCTCTCCTCGTAGGACATACCCCTTAGCTCTGGGACTAGTCTTGTTGCAAACCTTTGCACTTTCTCTAGTTTCTTTACGTGCTTGGCTAGGTGTGGGTTCCAAACTGGTGCCGCATACTCCAATATGGGCCTAACGTACACGGCGTACATGGTCCTGAACGATTCCTTATTAAGATGTCGGAATGCTGTTCTGAGGTTTGCCAGGCGCCCTTATGCTGCAGCAGTTATTTGGTTGATGTGCGCTTCAGGAGATGTGCCTGGTGTTATACTCACCCAAAGATCTTTTTCCTTGAGAGAGGTTTGTATTCTCTGGCCCCCTAGACTGTTCTCCGTCTGCGGTCTTCTTTGCCCTTCCCCAATCTTTATGACTTTGCACTTGGTGGGGTTGAACTCCAGGAGCCAATTGCTGGACCAGGTCTGCAGCCTGTCCAGATCCCTTTGTAGCTCTGCCTGGTTTTCGATCGAATGATTTCTTCTCATCATCTTCACGTCATCTGCAAACAGGGACACTTCGGAATCTATTCCTTCCGTCATGTCGTTCACAAATGCCAGAAACCCCTGTGGGATCCCGCTGGTCACAGGTGCCCACTCTAATACCTCGCCACGTACCATGACTCGCTGCTGTCTTCCTGACAAGTATTCCCTGATCCATTGTAGTGCCTTCCCTGTTATCCCTGCCTGGTCCTCCAGTTTTTGCACTAATCTCTTGTGCGGAAGTGTGTCAAACGCCTTCTTGCAGTCCAAGAAAAGGCAATCCACCCACCCCTCTCTCTCTTGTCTTACTGCTGTCACCATGTCATAGAACTACTGTAGGTTTGTGACACAGGATTTCCTGTCCCTGAAACCATGTTGGCTGCTGTTGATGAGATCATTCCTAAGTGTTCCACCACTCTTCTGATAATCTTCTCCATGACTTTGCATACTATACATGTCAGTGACACTGGTCTGTCGTTTAGTGCTTCATGTCTGTCTCCATTTTTAAAGATTGGGACTACATTTGCTGTCTTCCATGCCTCAGGCAATCTCCCTGTTTCGGAAGATGTATTGAATATTGTTGTTAGGGGTACACATAGCGCCTCTGCTCCCTCTCTCAGGACCCATGGAGAGATGTTATCTGGCCCCATTGCCTTTGAGGTATCTAGCTTACTCAGAAGCCTCTTCACTTTTTCCTCGGTTGTGTGTACTGTGTCCAGCACTTGGTGGTGTACCCCACTTCTCTGTCTTTCTGGAGCCCCTTTTGTCTCCTCTGTGAACACTTCTTTGAATCTCTTGTTGAGTTCCTCACATACTTCACGGTCATTTCTTGTCTCTCCTTCTTCCTTCATAAGCCTGATTACCTGGTCCTTGACAATTGTTTTCCTCCTGATGTAGCTGTATAACAGTTTCGGGTCAGATTTGGCTTTCGCTCCTACGTCGTTTTCATATTGTCGTTGGGCCTCCCTTCTTATCTGTGCATATTCATTTCTGGCTCTACGACTGCTCTCATTATCCTCGTGGGTCCTTTGCTTTCAATATTTCTTCCATTCCCTAGCATACTTGGTTTTTGCCTCCCTGAACCTTTGGGTGAACTATGGGCTCATCCTGGCTTTTTTATTATTCCTGTTACCCTTGGGTATAAACCTCTCGTCAGCCTCCTTGCACATTGTTGATACATATTCCATCATCTCATTAACTGGCTTCCTTGCCAGTTCTGTGTCCCATTGAACCCCGTTCAGGAAGTTCCTCATTCCCGTGTCATCCCTTTTCTTGTAGTTTGGCTTCATTCGCCTTGGCCTTCCTGCTTCCCCTCCCACTTGTAGCTCTACTGTGTATTCGATGCTTAAAACCACATGATCGCTGGCCCCAAGGGATCTTTCATATGTGATGTCCTTAATATCTGCGCTACTCAAGGTGAATACTAGGTCTAGTCTTGCTGGTTCATCCTCTCCTCTCTCTCTTGTAGTGTCCCTTACGTGTTGGTACATGAAGTTTTCCATGTGTGTGTGTGTGTGTGTGTGTGTGTGTGTGTGTGTGTGTGTGTGTGTGTGTGTGTGTGTGTGTGTGTGTGTGTGCGTGTGTGGTGTGTGTGTGTGTGTACACACCTAATTGTGGTTGCAGGGGTCGATACTCAGGTCCTGGTCCCGCCTCTTCACTGATCGCTACTAGAGCCTTTCTCTGCTCTCTGAGATTTGTCTTACCTCGCCTTGAAGCTATGTATCCTTCCTGCCTCCACTACGTCGCTTGTCCGACTATTCCACTTCCTAACAACCCTTTGAGTCGTTTGAGTCTTCAGCTTTCAGTTGTGACCCGTTGTTTCTGTGTCCCCTCTCTGTCCACCTTATCTATTTCAAGTAGTATTTTGTATGTCGTTATCATGTCTCTCCTGACCCTCCTGTCCTCCAGTTTCGTCAGGCAGATTTCCCTCAACCTTTCTTCGTAGTACATTTCTCTGAGGTCCGGAACTAATCTTGTTTCAAACCTTTGCACTTTCTCTAATTTTTTGACGTGCTTGACCAGGTGTGGGTTCCAAACTGGTGCTTCATACTCCAGTATGGGTCTGACGTACATAGTGTACAGTATCTTGAACGAATCCTTACTAAGGTAATGGAACGCAGCAGTTATCTGGTTGACGTGTGCTTCCGGAGACGTGCTCGGTGTTATGCTCACCCCAAGATCTTTCTCCTTGAGTGAGGTTTGCAGTCTTTGGTCTCCTAGCCTATACTCTGTGGTCTTCTTTGCTCTTCCCCAATCTTCATGACTTTGCATTTGGCAGGATTGAGTTCAAGAAGCCAGTTGCTGGACCACTTGTCCAGCCTGTCTAGGTCTTTTTGTAGCCCTGCCTGATCCTCATCTTATTCTCCTAATTAACTTCACATCTGCGAACAGGGACACTTCTCAGTCTGTCCCTTCCATCATGTCATTCACATATACGAAGAATAGCACTGGTCCTAGGACTGACCCCTGTGGGACCCCGCTCGTCACAGGCGCCCACTGTGATACCTCATCAGGTACCGTGACTCGTTGTCTCCCTGTCAGGTGTTCTCTGATCCATTGCAGTGCCCTTCCTCTTATATGCGCCTGATCCTTCAGCTTCTGCACTAATACTTGTTCCTCATGTGAGGAACTGTGTCAAAAGCCTTCATGCAGTCCAAGAAAATGCAATCAACCCACCCCTATCTCTCGTGTCTTGCTTCTGTTAGCTCCTCATAAATCTCCAGAGAGTTTGTGACACAGCATTTGCCTTCCATGAATCCGTGCTGGTAGTCATTTATAATCTTGTTCCGTTGCAGGTGCTCCACCACTCTCCTGATAATCCTCTGCATGACTTTGCATACTATACACGTCAGAGACACTGGTCTATAGTTTAGTGCCTCTTATCTGTCTCCATTCCTAAAAATGGGGACTACATTTGCCGTCATTCATACCTCAGGTGGTTGCCCAATTTCAAGGTATGTATTGAAGATTGTGGTTAGTGGCACATACAGTGTCTCTGCTCCTTCTCCGAGGACCCACGGGGAGATATTGTCCAGTCCCATCGCCTTTGAGGTATCAAGATCACTTAGCAGCTTCTGCACCTCCTCCTCCGTTGTGTGTATGTCATCCAACACTCGTTGGTTTATTACCTGTTGTTGTTCCCCTCTGTGTCTTCCCAGAGCCATTCCTGTCTCTGATGTAAATACCTCCTTAAATTTGGTGTTGAGCTCCTAGTATACATCGTGACCGTTTCTTCTGAGTTGCTCACATTCTTTCTTCAGCCTGATCATCTGGTCTTTAACCGTTGTCGTCTTCCTGATATGTGTGTGTGTGTGTGTGTGTGTGTGTGTGTGTGTGTGTGTGTGTGTGTGTGTGTGTGTGTGTGTGTGTGTGTGTGTGTGTGTGTGTGTGTATTTTGTTGGTTCGTGTAAAGAAACGTGAAATGTTTTCAGGGTAAAAAAAAAAAAGAGTAACGTGAAACGATTTTATGATTATTAAACGAATTTATAATCCTTTTCATGGTAGTGAAACGAGTGGGTGATGTTTCTGAATGAAAGGAAAAATGTGTGTGCGTACTCACCTAACTGTACTTGGCTCCTGGCCCTGCCTCTTCACTAATCGCTACTAGGTCCTCTCTCTCCCTGCTCCATGAGTTTTATCTTACCTCGCCTTACAGCTATGTATGGTTCCCGCCTCCACTACCTCACTTTCCAGACTATTCCACTTCCTAACAACTCTATGACTAAAGAAATACTTCCTAACATCCCTTTGACTCATCTGAGTCTTCAATTTTCAATTGTGACCCCTTGTTTCTGTGTCCCATCTCTTGAACATCCTGTCTCTGTCCACCTTATCTTTTCCTCGCAATATTTTGTATGCAGTTATCATGCATGTGTGTGTGTGTGTGTGTGTGTGAACATACTGACTGATAATAAGTTCAGTGTAAGGAAAGGTATGAAAAAAATATATTTTTTTAATAAAAACTGTTTTTAACATAGATGTTATGGTGACGTGAAAAAAATGAGGTCAGGAGGAATGTGAGATGAATTTGTAGTACATCAGCGGTTTAAGAAATTTTAAATGTAAATGATAATCTCTTATGTTATGCTCGTGTGAGAGAGTTGAGGGAGAAATGGAATTAGTGTGTCAAAGTGCGTTTGTAAGTATGGACGTAACAGTGGCTAACTTTGTTAGGAAGAATATAAGATTTAAATGATTGTCTAAAGTACGTCTTTATGGAACTTTTGCAGTCAATTAAGAGAGTGTGGAGATGTACACTTAATGGTGAGAAGTGTGAGAAAGTTGCGAGGTGGAAGCTGACAGAAGAGACTGAGGGCAATATGAATTAAATGGCACTGCAATGGAATAATAAAATGTGGAACGTTCGCTGGAACAGAAACTTAACATGAAGAGATGCTTATCCATAAGTACTGTCATACCCAAACATGGAAAAACTTATGAAAGTGGATAAAGAATTGAATGATCCTAGTTTAATTGAATATAAATTGTATTTTAATTTATAGTTAACTTTCATTCGTATTAAACTTTCATTGCATCGAATAAATATGAGCAGGTGTTAGTTGTGATGTGAGAGTCGTGTGTATGTTGGAAGTTGTCTTAGATGTAGCCATGAGAGTCGTGTGTATGTTGGAAGTTGTCTTAGATGTAGCCATGAGAGTCGTGTGTATGTTGGAAGTTGTCTTAGATGTAGCCATGGAAAATATAGGCAGACTTGGTGCATTGCCATTGAGCACTGGCAAACTTTTCTGAAACACGCAAAACATCTCAGAAAAGATGGGATGTGAATTAGCAGAGAAAAAAAATCTGAATAGTAAACCACATGATAAAGGAATACAACTGTAGATATTTAACCTTCATAGCAATGTTAATATCATTTGTAGAATGAATAAGAAGTGTGGAATGGTGGGATGATCTAGTATATAATGTATGGGAAGACAATATAATGTATGGGAAGACAATATAATGTATGGGAAGACAATATAATGTATGGGAAGACAATATAATGTATGGGAAGACAATATAATGTATGGGAAGACAATTTTGAGGGAAAAGTTCAATAGATAGGAGTAGCGAGGGAGTATATAGTAACAATAGTTTCATTGCCGGCTACTTGTTAAGGTAGGGTAAGTCAAGCTCCCGCTATTCCCGCCTTTTTTCCCCCCATCCCTAAAGTGATAGTTTGACTGCCGGCTGCTTGTTAACGTAGGGTCAGTCTAGCTCCCAGTATCCCTTCCCCTCCCTCTTCCCCCCCCCCGAAAGGTGACGTGTGGGGCTCTGGTCAAACAGTAATCACTCGACTCACAGCTCCCAACACTACTGTAAGTACATGCCTGCCTTGTATTCTAGTGGATTTATTGGTTGAAAGCTTCACTTTTGACCAATAATAAACTTAGTCCTTTCAGTCTTGCTCTAGGTTGACTCTTGTAATAATCACCACGTCTTTTAGATATTGTACTTATCATGGAGAGTGATTTCTTAAGCAGTGGGTAACCTGTTTATCTTTTCAGCTTGGATGACAAAGAGGGTCACCTGTCAGTCAACGAGTAAAATTGAAGGAGACGGAGTAACGTCCTGGAGACGTCCCATATTGGATTTACTTGCCTGTGCACTTGTATGAAGAATCAGGACATAACCCCTCATCATTACAGCGGTAAAGAACCTGATCTCCGGTCATCGGGAAAGATTACTTACGGCCACTAGAACGAGCCAGTGGGTTGTCACCAACACCTGCGACCCCTCCCCCCCCCACATCCTCAGCAACGGCTACGATTGCAACAACACGCAGTGTCACCAACACCAGACACCCAAGTTTTTTAGCGTTGAATTCAGATATCATTTATATTTTTAATTTTTCATTTTCTTTCATGTAGGATAAGTATTTCATATTTAAGTGTTTTATATTTCATATTTCCTAAATAATAGTGTTTATATTTGTCAGTTTTTGCTCTTTTTCTATTCATTAATTTTCCTGAGGAGGAGCCAGCCTGGGTAATACTGACTGAAGTTGTTACAGGGCTGAGTAAGCCTTCACAACAATATAATGTATGGCAAGACAATATAATGTATGGCAAGACAATATAATGTGTGGCAAGACAATATACATGAGGACTTTATTCGTTTATTAATAAACTGTCGGTATTATCTGTGTGTTTTGAATATATGGTACAGAACAGGGAGGGAAATTATTTTCGATTATACTTTCCACAAATATTGATCATTTCTTTAAGGATTCTGAGCTTATTGTATAATCACTGATACAGAATGGATGAATGAATAATGAAATCACTGAGAGAGAGAAAATGGATGTATTATTACTTTTGGGTACATTGAAGTCACTAATATTTACAGTGTTTAGAATAAATACTAAGCGTAGACCTCTACTTTCTGGGGTAATAAAGTCCCGATGAAAAATGAATCATGACACTTTCTCATAATTCCAAGTTTAGAGATTCTTTAAAAATAATGATGCAAAATTAGTGAATTTCCCACAAAGGAAATTTGAGACTGATAAGTAATAATTATAATAATTCTTTTACCAGGTTGGTTGGTGTACTAGATAGAACGACCACCTGGAGTGTGTGTTGAAGAATGTTCCAGAAAAATATACTCACAAAAAATCTTTAGAACGTGTGACCAGAAGAGAGAAACAAACACAAAGTGAATAAAGAGGAAGAAAGTTTTATGGATCATTTACAAAAATTTATTAAAATCAGGAACATTTACTAAACAAAATTTAGATTTTTATTCCATTCTTTTTATTGTAGAATATTCAGCGTTTGATGTAGAAACATTGTGTTTGATGTAGAAACATTGTGTTTGATGTAGAAACATTGTTTGATGTAGAAACATTGTGTTTGATGTAGAAACATTGTGTTTGATGTAGAAACATTGTGTTTCATGCAAACTTAGCCACGATTAAAAAAAATGCACTTCGAAAGAATATTCGCCTATAGGATTATATTAATTTTTGGTAGCTTTATTAAAATTAAATTTCTGGTCAGAAGAATGAAGATTATCAAAAGAAAAAAATGTAGGTAAGCGAAAAAAATAATTGTGTATGAAATCTAAAATGTTAGGTTGTTTTACCATGTATAATTACCTTATAATCAACTTCATATTTTTGTTAATTATTTCTACCTCTCTTCCGGACCTTCTTTGATTAGCATTACTTCTCTTCATTTAATGAAGGAAAGAAGTTACGGACAAACTGAGTGATAATGAAGCATTAACTGAGAAAACCCAGGAGAGGAAAATTTGGTTTATGATCACTCACACTTACCTTTATATTTTAAACTTTCGTGAAACAGTATAATTTGTGTTTCATTGTCCATCTTCTAATCTTGAAGAATAAAATTCAGTGTAGAATATTACATGAGAATTAGTCACGTGTGTGTGCATCCATGTGCGCGCATTTATACTCACCTGTTTGTGGTTGCAGGGGTCGATTAACAGCTCCTGGCCCCGCCTCTTCACTGATCGCTATTCGGTCCTCTCTCCCTGCTCCATGAGCTTCATCATACCTCGTCTTAAAACTACGTATGCTTCCTGCCTCCATTACGTCATTTCCCTGACTATTCCCCTTCCTGGCAACTATGATTGAAGAAATACTTCCTAACAACCCTCTGTCTCATCTGAATCTTCAACTTCCAATTGTAACTCCTTGTTTCTGTGTCCCACCTCTGGAACATCCTCCCTATCCACCTTGTCAATTCCTAGCAGTATTTTATATGTCGTTATCATGTCTCCCCTAACCCTCCTGTCCTTCAGTGTCGTCAGGCAGATTTCCCTGAACCTTTCTTCGTAGGATATTCCCTGAAGTCTTGTTGTAAACCTTTGCACTATCTCTAATTTCTTGACGTGCTTGACAAGGTGTAGGTTCCAAACTGGTGCTGTACACTCCAATATGCGCCTGAGGTACACGGTCTACAAAGTCCTGAACGGCTCCTTACTGAGGTATCGGAACGCTTTTCTCAGGTTTACCAGGCGCCCATATACTGCAGCAGTTATCTGGTTGATGTGCACCTCAGGAGATGTGCTTGGTATTATACTCACCCTAAGATCCTTTTCCTTGAGTGAGGTTTGCAGTCTTTGGCCATCTAGCCTATACTCTCTCTGCGGTCTTCACTGCCCTTCCCCGATCTTCATGACTTTGCATTTGGCGGGTTAAATTCGATGAGCCAGTTGGTGGAGCAGACTTACAGCATATCCAGGTCCTCATCCGATTTAATTCTCCTCATTAACTTGACATCATCTGCAGGCAGAGACACATCTAAGTCTATCCCTTCCGTCACGTCATTCACATATACCAAAAATAGCACTGGTCCTAGGACTGACCCCTGTGGAAGCCCGCTCGTCACAGGCGCCCACTCTGACACCGTACTATAACTCGTTACCTCCTTGTCAGGTATTCTTTGATCCATTGGAGTGCCTTTCCTATTATGCATACCTGTTCCTCTAGCTTTTGCACTAATCTCTTGTGAGGAACTGTGTCGAAGGCCTTCTTGCAGTCCAAAAAGATGCAAACTACCCACCCCTCTTTTTTGTGTCTTGCTTCCGTGACACAGGATTTCCCTTCCTTAAAACCGTGCTGGTTGTCGTTTATAACTGTTCCGTTCTAGGTGCTCTACCACTCTCCTGATAATTTTCTCCATGACTTTGCATTCTATACACGTCAGTGACAGGTTTGTAGTTTAATGCCTCATGTCTGTATTTCCTAAAAATTTGGAATATACATTTGCCGTCTTCCATACTTCAGGTAGTTGTCCAGTTTCAATAGATGTGTTAAAGATTGTTAGTGGCACACATAGCGTCTCTACTCCCTCTTTAAGGACCTAGTGAGAGATGTCTGGTCCCACCGCATTTGAAGTATCTAATTCACTTAGCAGCAGCTTCACCTCGTCCTCGGTTGTATTTCATCCAACACTTGTTAGTGCTGGAAGAGAGTTAGAGCTGACTTCCAGGAGTCCATTCTGTCTCCACTGTAAATACTTCTTTAAATTTCATGTTGAACTCCTCACATACTTTTTCGTCGTTTCTTGTGAGCTCCCCAGCTTCTTTCCTCTACCAGATTACCTGGTGTGTGTGTGTGTGTGTGTGTGTGTGTGTGTGTGTGTGTGTGTGTGTGTGTGTGTGTGTGTGTGTGTGTGCGTGCGCGCGCGCTCGCGCGCGAAGGTGTATGTGTGTGAAGGTTGTGTGTGAAGGTTGTGTGTGTGTGAAGGTTGTGTGTGTGTGAAGGTTGTGTGTGTGTGAAGGTTGTGTGTGTGTGTGAAGGTTGTGTGTGTGTGTGTGAAGGTTGTGTGTATGTGAAGGTTGTGTGTGTGTGTGAAGGTTGTGTGTATGTGAAGGTTGTGTGTGTGTGTGTGAAGGTTGTGTGTGTGTGTGTGAAGGTTGTGTGTGTGTGTGAAGGTTGTGTGTGTGTGTGTGAAGGTTGTGTGTGTGAAGGCTGTGTGTGTGTGTGAAGGTTGTGTGTGTGTGTGAAGGTTGTGTGTGTGTGTGAAGGTTGTGTGTATGTGAAGGTTGTGTGTGTGTGTGTGAAGGTTGTGTGTGTGTGTGTGAAGGTTGTGTGTGTGTGTGAAGGTTGTGTGTGTGTGTGTGAAGGTTGTGTGTGTGTGTGTGTGAAGGTTGTGTGTGTGTGTGAAGGTTGTGTGTGTGTGTGAAGGTTGTGTGTGTGTGTGAAGGTTGTGTGTGTGTGTGAAGGTTGTGTGTGTGTGTGAAGGTTGTGTGTGTGTGTGAAGGTTGTGTGTATGTGAATGTTGTGTGTATGTGAATGTTGTGTGTGTGTGTGTGTGTGTGTGTGTGTGTGTGAAGGTTGTGTGTGTGTGAAGGTTGTGTGTGTGTGAAGGTTGTGTGTGTGTGAAGATTGTGTGTGTGAAGGTTGTGTGTGTGTGTGAAGGTTGTGTGTGTGTGTGAAGGTTGTGTGTGTATGTGTATGTTGTGTGTATGTGAATGTTGTGTGTGTGTGTGAAGGTTGTGTGTGTGTGAAGGTTGTGTGTGTGCGAAGGTTGTGTGTGTGCGAAGGTTGTGTGTGTGTGAAGGTTGTGTGTGTGTGAAGGTTGTGTGAATGTTGGGTGTATGTGAAGGTTGTGTGTGTGTGAATGTTGTGTGTGTGCGAAGGTTGTGTGTGTGCGAAGGTTGTGTGTGTGCGAAGGTTGTGTGTGTGCGAAGGTTGTGTGTGTGTGTGTGAAGGTTGTGTGTGTGCGAAGGTTGTGTGTGTGTGAAGGTTGTGTGTGTGCGCGAAGGTGTTGTGTGTGTGTGTGTGTGTGTGTGTGTGTGTGTGTGTGTGTGTGTGTGTGTGTGTGTGTGTGTGTGTGTGTGTGTGTGTGCGCGCGCGCGCGCGAGCGTGTGTGTGTGTGGAGCGGAGGGAGAGAGAGGGGGGAGGGGGAGGTAGGGGAAGAAGGAGAAATAGGGGAGGAGAGAGTGACGACAGAGATATGGAAGGGGAAAGAGGAGGGAATAAGAGAGTGGGTATTGGGGGTGTGTGAGGGAAAAGTTCAATAGATAGGAGTAGCGATATAGTAACAATAGTTTCATTACCGGCTACTAGTTAAGGTACGGTAAGTCACGCTCCCGCTATCCCCCTCCCCTTTTCCCCCTCCCCGAAACTGATAGTTTGCTTGCCGGCTACTTGTTAAGGTAAGGTAAGTCTAGCTCCCGCTGTTCCCGCCTTTTTTCCCCCCACCCCGAAAGTGATAGTTTGATTGCCGGCTGCTTGTTAAGGTAGGGTCAGTCTAGCGCCCACTATCCCTTCCCCTCCTTCTTCCCCCCCCCCCGGAAAGGTGACGTGTGGGGCTCCGGTCCAAACAGTAATCACTAGACTCACATCTCCCAGCACTACTGTAAGTACATGCCTGCCTTGTATTCTAGTGAATTTATTGGTTGAAAGCTTCACTTTTGACCAATAATAAACTTAGTCTTTTCAGCCTTGCTCTAAGTTGACTGTTGTAATAATCACCACGTCTTTTAGGTATTGTACTTATCATGGAGAGTGATTTCTTAAGCGGTGGGTAACCTGTCTATCTTTCCAGCTTGGATGACAGAGAGGGTCACCTGTCAGTCAACGAGTAAAACAGAAGGAGACGGACTAACTTCCTGAGACGTCCCATGATATAGTTACTTGCCTGTGCACATGTATGAAGAATCAGGACATAACCCC
Source organism: Cherax quadricarinatus (assembly GCF_038502225.1). Classification (NCBI taxonomy): domain Eukaryota; kingdom Metazoa; phylum Arthropoda; class Malacostraca; order Decapoda; family Parastacidae; genus Cherax; species Cherax quadricarinatus. Next base: position 49,797 of record NW_027196306.1, on the reverse strand, counting down.
TCATCATTACAGAGGTCAAGAACCTGATCTCCTGACATCGGGAAAGATTACTTACGGCCACTAGAACGAGCCAGTGGGTTGTCACCAACACCTGCGCCCCCTTCCCCCCAACATCCTCAGCAACGGCTACGATTGCAACAACATGCAGTGTCACCAACACCAGACACTCAAGTTTTTAGCGTTGAATTCAGATATCATTTATATTTCTCATTTTTCATTTTCTTTCATGTAGGATCAGTATTTCATATTTAAGTGTTTTATATTTCATATTTCCTAAATAATAAAGTGTCTGTATTTGTCAGTTTTTGTTCTTTTTCTATTCATTAATTTTCCTGAGGAGGACCCAGCCTGAGTAATACTGACTGAAGTTGTTACAAGGCTGAGTAAGCCTTCACAAGTGGCGACCTTCCAGGATACACTCTACTGAATCAAGATTCAACTCCATCTCGACTCTACCATTGGAACTTCAACGCCGCATTCCACAGACGGTTACCACCAGCCATGAGTAATCATTCTCTATGGTAGGACTACAGTACAGGTATTCAAGAGATTTGGTGATTGTTATAGTCTCAATTTATTGTAAGTCAAGTCAGGCAGGATATAATATTTAATTTTGCTACCTAATTTTGTGTGAGCTTGAAACACTTTGGAGGATTAGACTCAAGGGACCCGAGATTTTCCAGTGACAACTTGTTTCATTGAGCTCTTTATTTTATCAAGGGAACTGTCGTAGGACACTCTTGATTTGTTGGTGAGAAGACTGGATGGTCAAGGGACCCCATTCTACTTACTGTTTGCTCGGAGCCGGCATAGAACCCTTCGTTTTAATTAATACATATTGTTTAATTGAAGCAGGGATCGAGCCCTCTGGTTTATTTGCAGTTTGAGCGGAGCAGGAATTGAACCCTCCGTTTTCTTTAATACCCGTTTCATTTCCCCTGATAGTTTAAGTTATTCTTGCAAATATGGAGGAATACCAGTTTTGGATGAACGCTGGAAGTAAGTTAGGAATAACAGGGAAAAATTTAGAATCTTTCATTAGTGCTAAGATCCAGGAAAGACTTGAAAGAGAGAATTGAGAGAGAAGAAAGACAGTTAGAAAGGGAAAGAGATGAAGAAAAGGAGAGAGAGAGAATCGAAAGAGAAGAGAAAAAGGAGAAAGAGAACCTTGAAAGACAGGAGAAAAAGGAGAGAGAGAGAATTGAGAGAGAAATCCAAGAAAGACAGAGAAAGAGAAGACAAAAAGGAGCATGATAGACTTGATCGTGAAGAAAGAGCTAGAGAACGTGAGGAACAAGCTAAAATATGTGAGGAACAAGCTAAGATACGTGAGGAACAGGTTAAATTAAGAGAACTTGAGGAAAGAGCCAAGAATAGAGAAGTTGAGGAAAAAACTAGAGAACGTGAGGAAAAAGCTAGAGAACTTGAGTTAATAAAGAGAGAAAAGGATCGCGAGCTCGAAAAATCTCGCCTTGAATTAGAGAATAAAAAGTTAACTTTGACACAACAACAATTAGAGGACGGAGTACTTGAACATCATGCAGCTAGTGCACATATTCCAACACAGAGGGGGAAGACGTAACTTCATACATTATCAGGTTTGAAAATACCGCTACCCTCTGTGAATGGCCTGCTGACACCTGGGCTACCAGGTTAGGAATGTTATTTTCTGGTACCGCTTTGAATATCTATGCAACTTTGTCGCAGGATATTATATGTAATTATAACCTACTGAAGAAGGCAATCCTTAAAGCATATCAAAAAAGCACTAATTCTTACAGGAAAGATTTCAGATATGCCACCTTACAGCCTGGCCAGAACTTTTAGCAGTTACAGGTAACACTTTCGTTTGTTCGACTTTTGGATAGATAGTTCAGGAATGGATCACAGTTATGAATCTCTTAGAGACTTCATGGTTGCTGACCAGTTCCTTACAGCTCTTCCTCAACAGATACGAACATTCATTAGAGAACGTAACCTGATTAAAGCTGAGGAAGTTGCTGACGCTGCTGACCTGTATGCTGAGGCTCACAATTCCTATAAAGACCTAAAGGGATCGAACCCTAAGGGCAAGGGTTCATCAGACCTTAAGAAATCAAAGCCTCTAGTGGAAAGTAAAATGACTTCTTTTATTCCTGTTTGTCATTTGTGTGGTGTTAAGGGACATAAACGTCCAGATTGTCCTTCTAAGAAGGTCCAAAAAGCTGGAAGATGTTTTAAAGACTGTAATGACCAATCACCCTTCTGTTCAGGAACAGTTAATGGACTTAATGTATCTACCATTTTACGAGACACTGGATGCACATGTATAGTCATTTCTGATAAGCTGTTCCCTAACCTTAAAGAAACTCATTCCTCTGCTATACTTTCAGACTACTTGGGCCGTACTGACACTTTTCCTACCATCCGTTGTTACATTATATCTAAATGGTTCACAGGTTGGTCTGAAGCCGTACTAGCTCCCATCACTTCTTGCTCCGTGCTAATAGGTAATCTAAAAGGTGCCATTCTTCCTTCTGAGGTTGACCTTTCATCACCAAAGATGGACATAAGTGTTTCAGATCCTCTTCCTGTAGAGTCAGAGAAGCCCCTCGAAAGTTCAGATGAGACAATGTCTCGTGAGATTCATGTGGGATTAAAAACCATTGATGCTACTCTCGAAAGCGAGGTAGTAGGATCACCGGTTCACTTGTTAGATGAAAGTAAAGATATCACCTCCGATACCATAAATGTCTTGACTAGGGCTCAGACCAAAGCCCAGGCTTCTCCTACAGTCCATCCTTTGATTTTCCCTGACTTTAAGCCTTTAGATATATCGAAGGACTCCTCTGTCAATTTACAACGTAATTGCCCTTCTCTTCAGAATTGCCATAATGCCGCTAAACAAAATCAAGTTATCCAAAGGAAAAATTTTTCATATAAATTTGAATATATAAAAGGTATCTTGTACAAGTCAGTATTCAAATTAAATTCAGATGAGATAGACTATACCATCTTAGTTGTTCCAAGTCAATGCAGAGAGACTGTTCTTAAAATGGCTCATGACCTGCCAGTGGCCGGACATTTCTCGCATCGTAAAACCTTAAATAAAATTAGGGAAACCTATTTTTGGCCAAAAATGTCCTCAGATGTCACTACCTATTGTAGATCGTGTAAAGTTTGCCAACTGTCATCCTCTCGAGGTACCAGGCGAGTACCTATGGTCAAAATGCCTATCTTTACGGTACCGTTCGAAAGAGTAGCTATTGATACCGTTGGTCCTTTATCTCCACTTTCATCTGGGGGACATAGATATATATTAACATTAGTTGATTATGCTTCGAGTTTCCCTGAAGCCGTTCCCTTAAAGACCATAACTACTACAGAGGTGGCTGAAGCCCTTTTGTCCATCTTCTCCAGAGTGGGCATCCCTAGAGAAATTTTGTCTGACCGTGGGACACAATTCACATCTGACTTAATGCAACATCTATACCAACTTCTGGGAGTGAAGCCTCTCTTCACCACACCCTATCATCCCAGCTGTAATGGGAGGATTGAGCGCCAGCATTCGATTCTCAAGTCCATTTTAAGGAAACTTTGCTCCCTTAAACCTAAGGAGTGGCATCGTTACCTACCCTGTGCTTTGTTTGCCATGAGGGAAGTTCCCAGTGACTCTTTGGGGTTTTCACCTTTTGAACTTCTCTATGGTAGACAGGCCAGAGGCCCATTGTCCATCCTTCATGACTTATGGACTAATGAGAAGGTGAGTGCTGAGGTTCAGTCTTCTTACCAGTTTCTCCTTGACCTTAGATCCAAACTTGAGGAGACCTCTGACAGAGTTTCGAAAAACCTAAGCTTGTCAATGGACCAGTACAAAACCTATTTTGATTCCAAAAGTCAGAGAAGTTTTAAAGTAGGGGATGAATTTCTGGTACTTTTGCCTATCAAGTCAAATAAATTATTAATAGCATGGAAAGGTCCATAAAAAGTATTAAAAATTTGTGGGAAAGTTGACTACCTCATAGAAGTCAAGGGGAAACCTAAGCTTTATCATATCAACATCCTTAAGAAATATTACCGAAGAAATTCGGTTAACTGCCTTAATAAGTTTGACTTAGTTTTTCCACACGAACTTAATAAGACAACTGAAGAATGTAGTGTGTGTAATTGACAACTCTAACTTAGACTATGATGAAGAACTACATGACTTGGTGACTTCTGATCACTCGGGCGCAACCAACATTAATATTAATGAATCTTTGGATGACCATAAGAGACATGAACTACTTCAATGTGAGAGTCACTTTTCAGACGTCTTGACTGATATTCCAGGTGTTACCTCCACGGTAGTCCATAAGATTGACTTAGTGACGGACAATCCCATCAAACGAAAATTATACCCAGTTCCAGTTCACCTTAGGGATGCATTTGACCAAGAGGTAGACAAATTATTAAAACTAAAGATCATTGAACCTTCAGTATCTTCATATTGTTCACCAGTAGTCATGGTTAAGAAGGAGGATAATTCATATAGACTTGCTATTGACTTCAGAGGCCTTAATGCTATCACTCGGTGGGATGCTGAGCCTATGCCCTTAATAGATAGCGATCTACACAAATTTTATGATGCTTCCTTCTTTTCAGAGATTGATATTGCGTAGGCATATCATCAAGTAATGTTAGATCCTTCTTCTAAGCAGTACACCGCTTTTCCTACACACCAAGGACTGATGCAATATAGAACTATGCCCTTCGGTTTGGTAACTGCCTGTGCTACCTACGTGAGACTGATGAGAAAGGTCTTGGGTAATATGCCAAATGTTTCAGTTTATTTTGATAACATTTACGTAATGACATCCACATGTAGCAAGCATATCCAAACATTAACATCAGTTTTACGTAGGTTACGCTCACATGGCCTCACTGCCAAGCCGAGGAAATGCTTCCTTGGGTATAACAAGATTAGATATCTTGGACTGATACTTTCTAATAACTCACTGCAGCCTCTCCCCAGTAAGATCAAAGCATTATTAGAATTTAAATTCCCCAAAACCAAGAAGCTAATGCGTAGCTTTCTTGGTTCTGTAAATTTTTATGCACGGTTTATCCCGAACCTTACTGATCTTACAGGCATCTTATCCGACTTCCTTAAAAAGTCTGTGAAGGAACCTCTTGAACTTTCCGACGTAGCTCGGGAAAAGTTTAATGAGATTAAAAGTATCTTTTCGAAAGACCCTATACTTAAGATTCCAGATATTAATAAAACATTTTGTTTAAGAACTGATGCCTCCAATACTGGCTTAGGTGTGGTGTTACTACAATACCATGATGGTACTCCCTTCCCTGTATGCTTCCTAAGCCGGAAACTCCTTCCCGCAGAAACGAGATACTCCACCATAGAAAAGGAATCTTTGGCTCTTGTGTGGGGTATCTCCAAACTTAAATTTTATTTGCTGGGAAAAGAATTCATTTTAGAAACGGACCACAAACCTTTGATATACTTAGAAACTTTTAAGGGAACCAACAGTCGCCTCTTGAGGTGGACATTGGCACTCCAGGCTTTTAAGTTCCATATTGTGTATATCAATGGTTCATCCAATTATTTCTCTGACTGGTTAAGTCGTGACAGTCTGTAGAAGATTTGTTGCCTTACACGACTTCCACATGTTAGAACTTTTTTCTCTCCTATTCTTCTTATACTCCTTGACTATAAGTCTTGGTATGGGGGAGTGTGAGGGAAAAGTTCAATAGATGGGAGTAGCGATATAGTAACAGTTTCATTGCCGGCTACTAAAGGTAGGGTAAGTCCAGCTCCCGCTATCCCCCCTTTTTCCCCTCCCCAAAAGTGATAGTTTGCTTGCCGGCTACTTGTTAAGGTAAGGTAAGTCTAGCTCCCGCTGTTCCCACCTTTTTTTCCCCCCACCCCGAAAAGTGATAGTTTGATTGCCAGCTGCTTGTTAAGGTAGGGTCAGTCTTGCTCCCGCTATCCCTTCCCCTCCTTCTTCCCCCCCCCCGAAAGGTGACGTGTGGGGCTCCGGTCCAAACAGTAATCACTAGACTCTCAGCTCCCAGCACTACTGTAAGTACATGCCTGCCTTGTATTCTAGTGGATTTATTGGTTGAAAGCTTCACTTTTGACCAATAATAAACTTAGTCTTTTCAGCCTTGCTCTAAGTTGACTGTTGTAATAATCACCACGTCTTTTAGGTATTGTACTTATCATGGAGAGTGATTTCTTAAGAAGTGGGTAACCTGTCTATCTTTTCAGCTTGGATGACAGAGAGGGTCACCTGTCAATCAACGAGTAAAACAGAAGGAGACGGACTAACTTCCTGAGACGTCCCATGATATAGTTACTTACCTGTGCACATGTATGAAGAATCAGGACGTAACCCCTCATCATTACAGCGGTCAAGAACCTGATCTCCTGTCATCGGGAAAGATTACTTACGGCCACTAGAACGAGCCAGTGGGTTGTCACCAACACCTGCGACCCCCCCCCCACATCCTCAGCAACGGCTACGATTGCAACAACACGCAGTGTCACCAACACCAGACACTCAAGTTTTTAGCATTGAATTCAGATATCATTTATATTTTTCATTTTTCATTTTCTTTCATGTAGGATAAGTATTTCATATTTAAGTGTTTTATATTTCATATTTCCTAAATAATAAAGTGCTTATATTTGTCAGTTTTTGTTCTTTTTCTATTCACTAATTTTCCTGAGGAGGAGCCAGCCTGGGTAATACTGACTGAAGTTGTTACAGGGCTGAGTAAGTCTTCACAGGGTGCATTGTTACCTCTCTACGTCCCCCACACTTTCCAGGTGGTGGGAGTTAACCTGGGAGTCTCATAACATACTGGACATTACTTACCTTCCTCCTCCCACCAAGTCTGTATATATGGCTTCCCACTCTTATTACTTTTTATATTTTATGTTATTTATATTTTTGTTCAAGTAACCTAACCTGACTGGACTTAAGTATTTTCACATAATTATTCTTACTCCACAGCAAATCATTTAAAGGTTTTTTATCTATCATGTCACGGACTTCTTGTCCGGGTTTTAACTATTATTTTTTTTGTCTCTTAGCCTTGTTGATCGAAATGGTTCACTCGACACCGACCAGACAAGATAGGCGGGTTGATCTAACCAACAGATTAAGAAACTTAACATCATCTTTAACTGGACACAGCAGTATTCAGTTAAACATGGAGGTTAAAGATATTTTCAAAGGCCACCAACCATCAAGTAATCACAGCCAACATCTTCGACCACTGAAACAACTGCTGGCGTTGATAAGCGCCTTTTTTGTGTTGACATTTATACCAGAGTGACGTGCAGCAGCGACTACCTGGTCTCAGCAAGGTTTCTGGTTCATCGTCAACCCTGAGTGACGTGCAGCAGCGACTACCTGGTGTCACCAAGGTTTCTGGTTCATCGTCAACCCTGAGTGACGTGCAGCAGCGACTACCTGGTGTCACCAAGGTTTCTGGTTCATCGTCAACACTGAGTGACGTGCAGCAGCGACTACCTGGTCTCACCAAGGTTTCTGGTTCATCGTCAACCCTGAGTGACGTCCAGCAGCGACTACCTGGTCTCAGCAAGGTTTCTGGTTCATCGTCAACCCTGAGTGACGTCCAGCAACGACTACCTGGTGTCACCAAGGTTTCTGGTTCATCGTCAACCCTGAGTGACGTCCAGCAGCGACTACCTGGTCTCAGCAAGGTTTCTGGTTCATCGTCAACCCTGAGTGACGTGCAGCAGCGACTACCTGGTGTCACCAAGGTTTCTGGTTCATCGTCAACCCTGAGTGACGTCCAGCAGCGACTACCTGGTCTCAGCAAGGTTTCTGGTTCATCGTCAACCCTGAGTGACGTGCAGCAGCGACTACCTGGTCTCACCAAGGTTTCTGGTTCATCGTCAACCCTGAGTGACGTCCAGCAGCGACTACCTGGTGTCACCAAGGTTTCTGGTTCATCGTCAACCCTGAGTGACGTCCAGCAGCGACTACCTGGTCTCAGCAAGGTTTCTGGTTCATCGTCAACCCTGAGTGACGTCCAGCAGCGACTACCTGGTCTCACCAAGGTTTCTGGTTCATCGTCAACCCTGAGTGACGTCCAGCAGCGACTACCTGGTGTCACCAAGGTTTCTGGTTCATCGTCAACCCTGAGTGACGTGCAGCAGCGACTACCTGGTCTCACCAAGGTTTCTGGTTCATCGTCAACCCTGAGTGACGTGCAGCAGCGACTACCTGGTCTCACCAAGGTTTCTGGTTCATCGTCAACCCTGAGAGACGTGCAGCAGCGACTACCTGGTCTCACCAAGGTTTCTGGTTCATCGTCAACCCTGAGTGACGTCCAGCAGCGACTACCTGGTGTCACCAAGGTTTCTGGTTCATCGTCAACCCTGAGTGACGTGCAGCAGCGACTACCTGGTGTCACCAAGGTTTCTGGTTCATCGTCAACCCTGAGTGACGTGCAGCAGCGACTACCTGGTCTCACCAAGGTTTCTGGTTCATCGTCAACCCTGAGTGACGTCCAGCAGCGACTACCTGGTCTCAGCAAGGTTTCTGGTTCATCGTCAACCCTGAGTGACGTGCAGCAGCGACTACCTGGTCTCAGCAAGGTTTCTGGTTCATCGTCAACCCTGAGTGACGTGCAGCAGCGACTACCAGGTGTCACCAAGGTTTCTGGTTCATCGTCAACCCTGAGTGACGTGCAGCAGCGACTACCTGGTCTCACCAAGGTTTCTGGTTCATCGTCAACCCTGAGTGACGTGCAGCAGCGACTACCTGGTGTCACCAAGGTTTCTGGTTCATCGTCAACCCTGAGTGACGTGCAGCAGCGACTACCTGGTCTCAGCAAGGTATCTGGTTCATCGTCAACCCTGAGTGACGTGCAGCAGCGACTACCTGGTGTCACGAAGGTTTCTGGTTCATCGTCAACCCTGAGTGACGTGCAGCAGCGACTACCTGGTGTCACCAAGGTTTCTGGTTCATCGTCAACCCTGAGTGACGTGCAGCAGCGACTACCTGGTCTCACCAAGGTTTCTGGTTCATCGTCAACCCTGAGTGACGTGCAGCAGCGACTACCTGGTGTCACCAAGGTTTCTGGTTCATCGTCAACCCTGAGTGACGTGCAGCAGCGACTACCTGGTCTCAGCAAGGTTTCTGGTTCATCGTCAACCCTGAGTGACGTGCAGCAGCGACTACCTGGTCTCAGCAAGGTTTCTGGTTCATCGTCAACCCTGAGTGACGTGCAGCAGCGACTACCTGGTCTCACCAAGGTTTCTGGTTCATCGTCAACCCTGAGTGACGTGCAGCAGCGACTACCTGGTCTCAGCAAGGTTTCTGGTTCATCGTCAACCCTGAGTGACGTGCAGCAGCGACTACCTGGTCTCACCAAGGTTTCTGGTTCATCGTCAACCCTGAGTGACGTGCAGCAGCGACTACCTGGTCTCAGCAAGGTTTCTGGTTCATCGTCAACCCTGAGTGGCGTGCAGCAGCGACTACCTGGTCTCAGCAAGGTTTCTGGTTCATCGTCAACCCTGAGTGACGTGCAGCAGCGACTACCTGGTCTCACCAAGGTTTCTGGTTCATCGTCAACCCTGAGTGACGTGCAGCAGCGACTACCTGGTGTCACCAAGGTTTCTGGTTCATCGTCAACCCTGAGTGACGTGCAGCAGCGACTACCTGGTCTCAGCAAGGTTTCTGGTTCATCGTCAACCCTGAGTGACGTGCAGCAGCGACTACCTGGTCTCAGCAAGGTTTCTGGTTCATCGTCAACCCTGAGTGACGTGCAGCAGCGACTAC
>NW_027196306.1:12500-35000 GCF_038502225.1 Cherax quadricarinatus | reverse complement strand
TAGTCACTCAGGGGAAACAACCCCAGAGAAAGGTAGTCACTCAGGGGAAACAACCCCAGAGAAAGGTAGTCACTCAGGGGAATCAACCCCAGAGAAAGGTAGTCAATCAGGGGAAACAACCCCAGAGAAAGGTAGTCACTCAGGGGAAACCCCTGAGAAACGTAGCCACTCAGGGGAAACAACCCCAGAGAAACGTAGTCACTCAGGGGAAACCCTATAGAAAGATACACTCAGGGGAAACAACACCAGATAAAGGTAGTCACTCAGGGGAAACAACCCCTGAGAAAGGTAGTCACTAAGGGGAAACAACCCCAGAGAAAGGTAGTCACTCAGGGGAAACAACCCCAGAGAAAGGTAGTCACTCAGGGGAAACAACCCCAGAGAAAGGTAGTCACTCAGGGGAAACAGCCCCAGAGAAAGGTAGTAACCTAGGGGAAACCCTTGAGAAAGGTCACTCAGGGGAAACCCCAAAGGTAGCCACTCAGGTGAAACAACTCCAGAGATAGTCACTCAGGGGTAAACATCCCCAGAGAAAGGTAGTCACTCTGGAGAAACCCCAGAGAAAGGTAGTCACTAAAGGGAAACATCCCCAGAGAAAGGTAGTCACTCAGGGGAAACCCTTGAGAAAGGTGGTCACTCAGGGGAAAACCCCAGAGAAAGGTAGTCACTAAGGGAAAACAACCCCAGAGAAAGTTAGTCACTCAGGGGAAACAACCCCTGAGAAAGGGAGTCACTAAGGGGAAACAACCCCAGAGAAAGGTAGTCAGGGGAAACAACCCCAGAGTAAGGTAGTCACTCAGGGGAAACAACCCCAGAAAAAGGTAGTCACTCAGGGGAAACAACCCCAGAGAAAGGTAGTCACTCAGGGGAAACAACCCCAGAGAAAGGTAGTCACCTAGGGGAAACAACCCTTGAGAAAGGTCACTCACGGGAAACCCCAAAGAAAGGTAGTAACTCAGGGGAAACAACCCCAGAGAAAGGTAGTCACTCAGGAGAAACCCCAGAGAAAGGTAGTCGCTCAGGGGAAATAACCCCAGAGAAAGGTAGTCATTCAGGGGAAACCCTTGAGATAGGTAGTCACTCGGGGGAAAGCCCCAGAGAAAGGTAGTCACTCAGGGGAAACAACCCCAGAGAAAGGTAGTCACTCAGGGGAAACAACCCCAGAGAAAGGTAGTCACTCAGGGGAAACAACCCCAGAGAAAGGTAGTCACTCAGGGGAAACAACCCCAGAGAAAGGTAGTCACTCAGGGGAAACAACCCCAGAGAAAGGTAGTCACTCAGGGGAAACAACCCCAGAGAAAGGTAGTCACTCAGGGGAAACAACCCCAGAGAAAGGTAGTCACTCAGGGAAAACAACCCCAGAGAAAGGTAGTCACTGCCAGATTATGCACTATTAATGTTAGCAGGAATCGTTTGTTTGATCGTCGCCCCTCTTACTACATCCGTTTTATCTCCGTATTTATTCTCTAGTGGTTTCTTTTCATTTACCTCGTTTGTATATCCGGCCAGCATGTAATTTTTCTCTTTTCCCTCATATAGTTCCTACGATACATCTCGTACTCCCCTCTACCGTATGCGAAAGCTCAATCATCTACTGTGACTTCTCGTTTCCTTTTTCCTACTTCCTATCTCATTGCAATGTTTGCTGATGTTTCTAAATAGTCTGAAGGTGTAGGGTTTGCACCTGACTTTCCGGACATTGTTATAGCAGGTCATTTATTAGACCCAGGTAACATTTTAACAGCCATTTCTCATGGCTGTAATACGTACTGCATCCCTGTCTACCTCAGCATTCGTAGTAGTTTCAGACTACTTTACAGCATTATAAAGCTATCCAGAAATTTCTCATCCCATAATTATTTCTATACATAAGAACATGAGAACATAAGAAAGGAGGAACACTGCAGGAGGCCTGCTGGCCCATACTAGGCAGGTCCTTTACAATTCATCCCACTAACAAAACATTTGCCCAACCCAATTTTCAATGCCACCCAAGAAATAAGCTCTGATGTGAAAGCCCCACTCAAATCCAACCCCTCCCACTCATGTACTTATCCAACCTAGATTTGAAACTACCCAAAGTTCCAGGCTCAATAACCCAACTAGGTAGACTGTTCCACTCATCAAGAACATAAGAATGTAGGAACACTGCAGAAGGCCTACTGGCCCATACGAGGCAGGTCCTTATCAAAACGACATCTACCTAAAGCTACTCAAGAAACAACTCCCGCACCCCCCAACACCAATCAAACCCAGCCCCTCCCGCTCATATATTTGTCCAGTCTCTTCTTAAAGCTACCCAAGGTCCTAGCCTCTATAACCCCACTGGGAAGACTGTTCCACGCATCTACAACTCTGTTAGAAAACCAGTACTTACCTATGTCCTTTCTAAATCTAAATTTATCCAACTTAAATCCATTATTCCTGGTTCTTACCTGGTTCGACACCCTCAGTACTTTATTAATGTCTCCCTTGTTTATGCCCGTCATCCACTTATACACTTCAATGATATCTTCCCTCATTCTACGCCTCTCCAGAGAGTGGAGATTTAAGGCTTTAAGTCTATCTTCATACGGGAGGTTCCTTACACAGTAAATCATTTTAGTCATTCTTCTCTGTATGTTCTCTAATGAGTCTATGTCCATACTGTAGTAAGGGGACCAAAACTGAGCAGCATAATCTAAATGAGGCCTCACTAGTGATGTATAGAGCTGTAAAATAACTTTTGGACTTCTGTTACTTATACTTCTTGAGATAAATCCAAGTAATCTGTTGGCCTTGTTGCGCACACTGAGGCACTGCTGTCTTGGCTTTAGATTTCTGCTTACCATGACTCCCAAGTCTTTTTCACATTCTGTATGACCAAGCTCTACTTCACCTAGATTATAGCTTCGAGGGTTATTTTCATTACCAAGGGCAAGTACCTTACACTTATCCACATTAAACTTCATCTGCCATTTCTCAGACCAAGACATTAATTTGTTCAAATCGTCCTGGAGTTCATTGATATCCTCCTCAGAGTGAATTATACGGCCTATCTTTGTATCATCAGCAAACTTACTCATGTCACTAGTAATCCCTTCATCAAGGTCATTAATGTAAATTATGAACAGGAGAGGGCCTAAAACTGATCCTTGTGGAACGCCACTAGTGACTAATCCCCATTCAGATTTCACTCCATTAATGGTAACTCTCTGCTTTCTATTGGTAAGCCATGCCTCAATCCATGCTAGAACTTTACCTCCTATACCATGAGCTCCCACTTTTCTTAAGAGTCTCTTGTGAGGTACTCTGTCGAAGGCTTTACTAAAATCCAAATAAACAATATCATATTCCTTATCACTGTCAACTGCCTCAAATATTCTATTGAAGAACGTCAGTAAGTTTGTCAGGCAGGAACGACCTCTCGTGAATCCATGCTGAGATTCATTTATCAAGTTATGCTCTTCAAGGTGACTTCTGATAATGTCAGCTATAATTGATTCTAATAACTTGCCCACTATAGATGTCAGGCTTATTGGACGGTAATTTGAAGGAGTGGACTTATCCCCTGATTTGAATATAGGAACCACATTAGCCATCTTCCACATCTCTGGCACAACACTGGTAAGGATGGACGCATTGAATACACTCGTTAATGGCTGACTAAGCTCCATCTTGCATTCCTTAAGTACCCTTGAAAACAACTCATCGGGTCCCGGGGACTTATTTTGTTTCAGTTTGTCTATCTGTTTAATAACCCTATTTCCAAACCAATACTTTCCTATGTCCTTTCTAAATCTAAACTTATCTAATTTAAATCCATTACTGCGGGTTCTCTCTTGGAGAGACATCCTCAAGACCTTATTAATATCCCCTTTATTAATACCTATCTTCCACTTATACACTTCGATCAGGTCTCCCCTCATTCTTCGTCTAACAAGTGAATGTAACTTAAGAGTCTTCAATCTTTCATCATAAGGAAGATTTCTAATGCTATGTATTAATTTAGACATCCTACGCTGAATGTTTTCTAACGAATCTATGTCCATTTTGTAATACGGAGACCAGAACTGAGCTGCATAATCTAGGTGAGGCCTTACTAATGATGTATAAAGCTGCAGTATGACCTCTGGACTTCTGTTGCTTACACTTCTTGATTTGTAGATGAATGGTTCAGAGAACCGACATGTTGATAAATTAGACACATGTGCAACTCTTGGGAATCTTTATTGAGGAAACGTTTCACCACACAGTGGCTTCATCAGTCCATACGTAGGAGAAACTTGAAGAACAGGAGGAGAATGAAATAATCAGTCCCTCAACCTTGAGTCGATGTGTTCAGTCCATCAATCTTGAATAGAATACGGCATATCAGCGGAGAAGCAGCTTATAAACCGTATGGCAGGAGAGGTGCAGCAGTCATAGGACGAGGGACTGATTACCTCATTCTCCTCCTGTTCTTCAAGTTTCTCCTACGTATGGACTGATGAAGCCACTGTGTGGCGAAACGTTTCCTCAATAAAGATTCCCAAGAGTTGCACATGTGTCTAATTTATCAACATGTCGGTTCTCTGAACCATTCATCTACAAATCTGTCAGACACTGCAACTTCTTGGGATCTTAATACTTAGGAATTCTTCGCTTGCCTAATTCTTGGGCACGACCTACTTCCACATTGAATAAATGTGACACGACCTATGACTGCTGCACCTCTCCTGCCATACGGTTTATAAGCTGCTTCTCCGCTGATATGCCGTATTCTATTCAAGATTGATGGACTGAACACATCGACTCAAGGTTGAGGGACTGATTACCTCATTCTCCTCCTGTTCTTGAACATCAAAATGGTATACAATACCGACAGGTTGTTAGGTAAGACACATATGCAACAGTTAGACATCTTTATTCCGAAACGTTTCGCCTACACAGTAGGCTTCTTCAGTCGAATACAGAAAGTAGGCAGGAGCAGTAGAGATGTGAAGACGATGTAATCAGTCCATCACCCTTAAAGTCGTAGAATTTGAGGTTGTCAGTCCCTCGGCCTGGAGAAGTTCAGTTCCATAGTCAGGAACTATCTGAAGATCAAGCGACAGTGCGGAGGCTTAAATACTGTCGGAAGGAGAGGTGCAGGGTAGTAGTAGTAGTAGTAGTAGTAGAGAGAGGCAACTGAGAGGTCATGTCCCTCTCAGATCCAACCCTTCTCACTTGAAAAGCTTGTCCAAGGTGTTTTCTGTACCAAGATGCCACGTGTTGCAGTGTCTGACAAGATGAACATCAAAATGGTATACAATACCGACAGGTTGTTAGGTAAGACACATATGCAACAGTTAGACATCTTTATTCCGAAACGTTTCGCCTACACAGTAGGCTTCTTCAGTCGAATACAGAAAGTAGGCAGGAGCAGTAGAGATGTGAAGACGATGTAATCAGTCCATCACCCTTAAAGTCGTAGAATTTGAGGTTGTCAGTCCCTCGGCCTGGAGAAGTTCAGTTCCATAGTCAGGAACTATCTGAAGATCAAGCGACAGTGCGGAGGCTTAAATACTGTCGGAAGGAGAGGTGCAGGGTAGTAGTAGTAGTAGTAGTAGTAGAGAGAGGCAACTGAGAGGTCATGTCCCTCTCAGATCCAACCCTTCTCACTTGAAAAGCTTGTCCAAGGTGTTTTCTGTACCAAGATGCCACGTGTTGCAGTGTCTGACAAGATGAACATCAAAATGGTATACAATACCGACAGGTTGTTAGGTAAGACACATATGCAACAGTTAGACATCTTTATGTGTCTTACCTAACAACCTGTCGGTATTGTATACCATTTTGATGTTCATCTTGTCAGACACTGCAACACGTGGCATCTTGGTACAGAAAACACCTTGGACAAGCTTTTCAAGTGAGAGGGACATGACCTCTCAGTTGCCTCTCTCTACTACTACTACTACTACTACTACCCTGCACCTCTCCTTCCGACAGTATTTAAGCCTCCGCACTGTCGCTTGATCTTCAGATAGTTCCTGACTATGGAACTGAACTTCTCCAGGCCGAGGGACTGACAACCTCAAATTCTACGACTTTAAGGGTGATGGACTGATTACATCGTCTTCACATCTCTACTGCTCCTGCCTACTTTCTGTATTCGACTGAAGAAGCCTACTGTGTAGGCGAAACGTTTCGGAATAAAGATGTCTAACTGTTGCATATGTGTCTTACCTAACAACCTGTCGGTATTGTATACCATTTTGATGTTCATCTTGTCAGACACTGCAACACGTGGCATCTTGGTACAGAAAACACCTTGGACAAGCTTTTCAAGTGAGAAGGGTTGGATCTGAGAGTGACATGACCTCTCAGTTGCCTCTCTCTACTACTACTACTACTACTACTACCCTGCACCTCTCCTTCCGACAGTATTTAAGCCTCCGCACTGTCGCTTGATCTTCAGATAGTTCCTGACTATGGAACTGAACTTCTCCAGGCCGAGGGACTGACAACCTCAAATTCTACGACTTTAAGGGTGATGGACTGATTACATCGTCTTCACATCTCTACTGCTCCTGCCTACTTTCTGTATTCGACTGAAGAAGCCTACTGTGTAGGCGAAACGTTTCGGAATAAAGATGTCTAACTGTTGCATATGTGTCTTACCTAACAACCTGTCGGTATTGTATACCATTTTGATGTTCATCTTGTCAGACACTGCAACACGTGGCATCTTGGTACAGAAAACACCTTGGACAAGCTTTTCAAGTGAGAAGGGTTGGATCTGAGAGGGACATGACCTCTCAGTTGCCTCTCTCTACTACTACTACTACTACTACTACCCTGCACCTCTCCTTCCGACAGTATTTAAGCCTCCGCACTGTCGCTTGATCTTCAGATAGTTCCTGACTATGGAACTGAACTTCTCCAGGCCGAGGGACTGACAACCTCAAATTCTACGACTTTAAGGGTGATGGACTGATTACATCGTCTTCACATCTCTACTGCTCCTGCCTACTTTCTGTATTCGACTGAAGAAGCCTACTGTGTAGGCGAAACGTTTCGGAATAAAGATGTCTAACTGTTGCATATGTGTCTTACCTAACAACCTGTCGGTATTGTATACCATTTTGATGTTCATCTTGTCAGACACTGCAACACGTGGCATCTTGGTACAGAAAACACCTTGGACAAGCTTTTCAAGTGAGAAGGGTTGGATCTGAGAGGGACATGACCTCTCAGTTGCCTCTCTCTACTA
Organism: Cherax quadricarinatus; assembly: GCF_038502225.1. NCBI lineage: Eukaryota > Metazoa > Arthropoda > Malacostraca > Decapoda > Parastacidae > Cherax > Cherax quadricarinatus. Next base: position 27,787 of record NW_027196306.1, on the reverse strand, counting down.
CTACTACTACTACTACTACCCTGCACCTCTCCTTCCGACAGTATTTAAGCCTCCGCACTGTCGCTTGATCTTCAGATAGTTCCTGACTATGGAACTGAACTTCTCCAGGCCGAGGGACTGACAACCTCAAATTCTACGACTTTAAGGGTGATGGACTGATTACATCGTCTTCACATCTCTACTGCTCCTGCCTACTTTCTGTATTCGACTGAAGAAGCCTACTGTGTAGGCGAAACGTTTCGGAATAAAGATGTCTAACTGTTGCATATGTGTCTTACCTAACATCCTCCTGTTCTTCAAGTTTCTCCTACGTATGGACTGATGAAGCCACTGTGTGGCGAAACGTTTCCTCAATAAAGATTCCCAAGAGTTGCACATGTGTCTAATTTATCAACACTTCTTGATATAAATCCCAGTAATCTATTTGCCTTATTACGTACGCTTAGGCATTGCTGTCTTGGTTTAAGGTTGCTGCTCACCATAACCCCCAAGTCCTTTTCGCAATCTGTATGGCTAAGTTCTACATCATTTAACTTATAAGTACTAGGGTTATGGGCACTCCCAAGCTTCAGAACCTTGCATTTATCTACATTGAACTGCATCTGCCACTTTTCTGACCAAGAACAGAGTTTGTTTAAATCCTCCTGAAGTTCCATAACATCTACGTTTGAATCAATTATCCTACGTATCTTTGTGTCATCGGCGAATTTGCTCATATCACTAGTAATTCCCTCATCAAGATCATTGATATATATTATAAACAACAACGGGCCCAAGACTGATCCCTGTGGAACGCCACTTGTTACAGATCCCCACTCGGATTTAACCCCATTTATGGACACTCTCTGCTTCCTGTCAGTGAGCCATGACTCGATCCACGAGAGCACTTTTCCCCCAATGCCATGAGCTGCCACTTTCTTTAACAGTCTATGGTGTGGAACTCTATCAAAAGCCTTACTAAAATCTAAGTAAATAATATCAAATTCTTTATTGTGGTCAACAGCCTCAAAAGCTTTACTGAAGAAAGTTAATAAATTAGTTAGACAAGACCGGCCTCTTGTGAATTCATGCTGAGTATCATTAATCAAGCTATGCTTATCGAGATGGCTTCTTATAATCTCAGCTATAATTGACTCTAGTAATTTGCCTACAATTGAGGTCAGGCTTATTGGGCGGTAATTTGACGGTAACGACTTGTCCCCTGTTTTAAAAATAGGAGTTACATTAGCCATCTTCCACATATCAGACACTACACCTGTTTGAAGAGATAAATTAAAAATATTAGTTAATGGTTCACAAGGTTCCATTTTGCATTCCTTAAGAACCCTTGAAAAAAACTCATCAGGACCCGGCGACTTATTTTGCTTCAGTCTGTCTATCTGCTTCACAACCATTTCACTAGTGACTGTGATGTTACATAATTTATCTTCTTCTAGCCCACTGTAAAAATTAATTACTGGAATATTGTTAGTGTCTTCCTGTGTAAAAACTGAGAGAAAATAATTGTTTAAAATCAAGCACATTTCATTCTCTTTGTCAGTAAGGTGTCCATAGTTATTTTTAAGGGGACCTATCTTATCTCTAACTTTTGTTCTATAGACCTGGAAAAAACTTTTTGGGTTAGTTTTAGAATCCCTAGCAACTTTAATTTCATAGTCCCTTTTAGCTTTTCTTATCCCCTTTTTAATGTCCCTCTTAATGTAAATATACTGATTCATAAGATGACCCTCACCTCTTTTGATACGCCTATAAATTCCTTTCTTATGCCCTAGTAGATATTTGAGCGTATTATTCATCCATTTTGGGTCATTTCTATTTGATCTAATTTCTTTATATGGGATAAACGCTCTTTGAGCAGCATGTATAGTGTTCAGAAAACTGTCATATTGATAGCTCTCTTCGTTACCCCAGTCAACAGATGATAAGTGTTCTCTAAGCCCATCGTAATCTGCTAAGCGAAAATCTGGGACTGTTACTGAGTTATCGCTACTATCGTACTTCCATTCAATGCTAAATGTAATTGATTTGTGGTCGCTAGCACCCAGTTCCTCTGAAATTTCTAAATTATTAACAAGAGATTCATTGTTTGCCATAACTAAGTCAAGCATGTTATTTCCCCTTGTAGGTTCTGTCACAAAATGCTTCAAAAAAGAATCCTGAAATACTTCCAAGAAGTCGTATGATTCTAAATTCCCAGTCAAGAAATTCCAATCAACATGACTAAAGTTAAAGTCTCCTAGAATTACTACATTATCGTGCCTTGTGGCCTTAAAAATTTCCTCCCATAGTAGTTTCCCTTGGTCCCTATCTAAGTTTGGGGGACGGTATATCACTCCTAAAATCAGTTTTTCATGCCCCTCTGAAAATTCTATCCAAACAGACTCTGTATGTGTTACTTCAGACTTAATACCCGTTTTTATGCAACAGTTCAAGCGATCTCGGACATACAATGCCACCCCACCCCCCCTCCCAATACTTCTATCTTCTTGGAACAATTTAAAACCCTGAATATGACATTCCGCAGGCATGTCCCGACTTTTTGAATTAAACCACGTCTCAGTTAAGGCAAATACATCAATGTTACCTGCACTAGCAACTAATCTCAACTCGTCCATCTTATTCCTAGCACTACGGCAATTAGCATAATAAACATTGAAAGACTCTCCTTTCTCTTTACCCTTCCTGCTCATTTCTGTTTTTCTACTAAACCTATTACTGCCCTTATAACCCAAAGTCCCTGGCTTTTCAATATCTACCTCGTTCTGCTTATTACTAGTTCCCCTAGAACTCGTAATATTACTACACTGGGACTTCACTGTTTTCCTGCCAAAACCCATACCACTAACTATTCCTAGTTTAAAGTCCTAACTGCTCCCTCCACTGCAGTTGCCAGTGCTCCCACCCCAGACCTAGATAAGTGAACCCCATCCCTAGCATACATGTCATTTCTGCCATAGAAGAGGTCCCAGTTGTCAATGAATGTTACCGCATTTTCCTTACAGTATTTGTCCAGCCAGCAATTGACACCAATTGCCCTGGACAACCATTCATTTCCAACTCCCCTCCTTGGGAAAATACCACATATGAGAGGGTTCCCACCCTTACTTCTAATTTTTTCTATTGCTGACCTATACCTGCTAATCAGGTCCTCACTCCTACGTCTGCCAACATCGTTGCCTCCAGCACTGAGACAGATAATAGGATTGCTTCCATTACCTCTCATGATGTCATCCAGACGGCTAACAATATCCTCCATCCCAGCCCCAGGAAAGCAAACTCTCTGTCTCCTACTCCTGTCCTTCAAGCAGAACGCCCTATCCATATACCTAACTTGGCTATCCCCAACAACAACAATATTCGTACCTTCCTTAATGTCTTTCGTCGTGACGTTCCCAGTAGTCGACTCACATTCGTCGGGTAGCACTGAGAATGTATTGGATGTTTCCACAACAGTTTCCACGGCAGTCTCTTTCTTCTTCATCGTTTCTACCTTTCCATTCGTCTTCTTGATCGTCAACTTCTTTCCCTGCTGTCCAGCCACTGACCAGTTTCCCTTCTTGACCTGAGGACTCAAAACAGGAGGACTACTCCGAATCTTTTTGTTTTCCTCGGTCAGTCGCCGAATTTCCATATTCGCCAACCTCAATTCTTCCTTAAGCTGTTGGTAAAGTTGCTCGATGGAGGGCATCTTGCTTCAATTCTAGAGAGCGCGCAAACAGGTCTTCACAGAGCCAAGTACACGTCAACACTGCGCAAAAGCCAACTCAATCAGGAGCTACTGCGCAGCACGTCCGCACGGCCCAATAGCGATGCGTAACATACAACTTTGGTTGTGGAAAGTAAAAGGACACAAGTGCAACTAATGTGACATTTATTGTGGCAACGTTTCGCTCTCCAGGAGCTTTATCAAGCCATTACAAACAATACATGGACACAGAGGGTATATAAAGGCTCTGAGTGAGGTGCAATACTAGTGAGGTACCATTTCGATGTTCACTAGTGGTGGTAGTAGTAGTAGTAGTAGTAGTAGTAGTAACAAAAATAATACAATATGGAAGAGCAAATAATTCGTACATGAGTAAAAGGATATAAAAGCTATTACTTGGGTAACATAAATTTTTATGTTGAACAAATATAGACTGGAAAGAGGCAGGTTTTATTCGGTGTTCACTCTCTGTAATGTGCTTGTGTAGTATAACAGGAGAGACTATGTGATGGCAGGGTTTACTGTTTTCAGGAGGATTCTTGCTAAGACTTCGGAGATGGTGAAGCTGCCGTTGTTTTGTTTAATTGTATTCGAAACAGCGATCAGTGCTGATTCAAGGCACTTGCGTGTGCGGAAATTAGTTTCTTTGATCACTAATTGGGCGTCTCTGAATTTCATGAGATGATTGGTGGAATTTCGGTGTTGTACACAGGCGTTGTTTAAGTTGTCGTTCCTACATGCGTAAATGTGTTCATTGAGGCGGGTGTCGAGGTTTCTTGCTGTTTCACCTACGTAGATCTTGTCACAGCCTCCACAGGGTATAGTGTAAACTCCTGCATTGACTGGTTCGTGGTGCTTGGGTTTTGTCCTGGTTAGATCCTTTACTGAAGTGGTAGAAGCGATGGCGACTCTGGTGTTAGCTTGTGAAAGTACTTTTGAGACGTTTAGTGCAACCTGGCTGTTGGGAAGAATTATAACTTTGTTGGGAGCGGTGTTGATGCGTGGAGAATTGATGATCTGAAGAGCTCTTTTCTTGCAGTCTTTGATGAAAAAAGAAGGAAATTGTAACTCAGTGAATGTTTGGTAAATGTAAGTACATTCCTCGTCAAGAAACTCAGGACTACAAATTCGGTATGCTCTTAGGAAAAACCCGATGATGATGCCTCTTTTGGTCTTGGTATCTTGACTGGAATAAAAGTGTGTGAGATCATTTTTATTGGTGGGTTTCCGATATTCGCTGTTTCGAATACAATTAAACAAAACAATGGCAGCTTCACCATCTCCGAAGTCTTAGCAAGAATCCTCCTGAAAACAGTAAACCCTGCCATCACATAGTCTCTCCTGTTATACTACACAAGCACATTACAGAGAGTGAACACCGAAAAAAACCTGCCTCTTTCCAGTCTATGAACATTAAAATGGTATAAAATACCGACAGGTTGTTAGGTAAGACACATATGCAACAGTTAGGTATCTTTATTATGAAACGTTTCGCCTACACAGTAGGCTTCTTCAGTCAAGTACAGAAAAGTTGATAGAAGCAGAAGATACTTGAAGACGATGTAATCAGTCCATCACCCTTAAAGTTTTGAGGTGGTCAGTCCCTCAGTCTGGAGAAGAGCATTGTTCCATAGTATGAAACAATATGGAGATGAAGTGACAGGATGGAGCTTTTTATAGCGCCAAGAGTTGAGACGTAGGCCACTAGGAGAGGTAAGAACTCAGATGTTGAGAAGTCAGGTCCCTCTCAAATACAGACCTGCAATCAACTTCGACAACTTCCACTAGTGAGAGGGGCTGGATTTGAGAGGGACCTGACTTCTCAACATCTGAGTTCTTACCTCTCCTAGTGGCCTACGTCTCACCTCTTGGCGCTATAAAAAGCTCCATCCTGTCACTTCTTCTCCATATTGTTTCATACTATGGAACAATGCTCTTCTCCAGACTGAGGGACTGACCACCTCAAAACTTTAAGGGTGATGGACTGATTACATCGTCTTCAAGTATCTTCTGCTTCTATCAACTTTTCTGTACTTGACTGAAGAAGCCTACTGTGTAGGCGAAACGTTTCATAATAAAGATACCTAACTGTTGCATATGTGTCTTACCTTTCCAGTCTATATTTGTCCAACCTATTTTTATGTTACCCAAGTAATAGCTTTTATATCCTTTTACTCATGTACGAATTATTTGCTCTTCCATATTGTATTATTTTTGTTACTACTACTACTACTACTACCACTAGTGAACATCGAAATGGTACCTCACTAGTATTGCACCTCACTCAGAGCCTTTATATACCCTCTGTGTCCATGTATTGTTTGTAATGGCTTGATAAAGCTCCTGGAGAGCGAAACGTTGCCACAATAAATGTCACTTTAGTTGCACTTGTGTCCTTTTACTTTCCATATTGTCGGTAATTCTACCAACTTTATTACAACTTTGGTTGTGTTGTATTGCTAGTAAATACAGAGACATCGTGTCTACTGGATCCCTGGACCTAAGGACTTGAGCTAGACTTCTTTACGGCTCATGCTAACCTCTCTTCGGAGTATAAACATACCTAGTTGGATGAATGTTATTGTAGCCAGCTGGCCTGGTGGCTTACGTACTGGCCTAAAGTTTTAAGACTTACTTGCTACGATTTCGATCCCCACCCGTACCGTAGTTTGTTTGCAGCTGTGTGTTTACAATTTCGTGAGTGATGAAGCCTAAGAAAAGTCTGGATTTGTCAGTTGCACAGCGCAACTGAGTATCGCTATACTTGCCGTAATTAATGTTTATATAGCTTTCTATGCAACAAATATACAGATTACTACTTCATGAAATAACCTCCGAGAAAGGTAGTCACTCAGGGGAAACATCCCCAGAGAAAGGTAGTCACTCAGGGGAAACAACCCCAGAGAAAGGTAGTCACTCAGGGGAAACAATCCCAGAGAAAGGTAGTCACTCAGGGGAAACCCCAGAGAAAGGTAGTCACTCAGGGGAAACAACCCCAGAGAAAGGTAGTCACTCAGGGGAAACAACCCCAAAGAAAGTTGCAACAAAGTTACAACAAACATTGTGGGAAGTACCAAAAACCAAGGAACCAAGTTATTAAGCCAGTGTTTACAAGATGTAAGTTAGTACAGGCCAAAGCAAGATCTTAAGATTATATTTTGTCTCGAAACTAAGATATTTGATATTATCACATTACTATGCCACGTATGAATCATGTAAATTTTTATACGTAATATCCACTGGACATTGTTTTATACTGCCATGTTAAAAAAAAAAACTGCGATTCTCTCAAAAATGAACTTAATATTTTAAGTTCTTGAGAAGGGTCTGTAGTGGGGGTAACAATGAATTAGGAACTTAAACATTGAAAATTCAGTTAAGCTTGTATGTTAACCCTATTACAGCAAAAAAATTGTCATATCAACCTTTTGATTATTAGGCAGAGCTACATAAAATGTCTAAACCACCAGCAAATTTTGTTCTGTATTCAAGTGAAGAGGCCTGTTGTGCAGGCGATACGTTTCGCCAAGAAAGACATCCAAGTGTGACACATGTCTTACTGATCAACACGTCGGTATGTGTTGATAATCACATACAGTATAACACAGAAAGGAACTATATTAATTACATAAATTTGACCATAACAATTAAAACACTGAACAGATTCTCACAATTGGTGGACTACAGGACCATCATAATGACATACAGTTTACTCCAAAAATATTAACAATAATAAACTGTTTACTTTTGGAGTACTGTGGTTCAAACCACACTGAATAGACGACACAAAATTTAATCACTTTAAGAATAAGTTTTTTCCAAATATGAAAGAATTAGTTCTCATTAGCCAACTGAAGTTAAAAGTTAGGTCCAGGAACTAGATCACATCACCCACAAGTTCAGAGTACGAACAAATTGTGATTTTTCGAACCACAGAGAATTCTCTGAACAAATCCCAGGAGGTGTTAGTCATAAAAGTTCAGTAGTTCTTGTCTGGTGGCACACATGCACACTCTCTCTACCAACACTAAAACACTGAGAACACATTCCGGTCTGCATTATGGCCCTCACTGTCTGGCCCACAAATTTTAATTTCCATTTTGTGTGTAAAATTTTTTTTTAATGGACATTCTTGTTAACTATGATTCTCAGAACTGTAACACACACACACACACACACACACACACACACACACACACACACACACACACACACACACACACACACACACACACACACACGCCAGGAGCTCGGACTCGACCCCCGCAACCTCAACTAGGTGAGTACACGCCACATAGTCCACTCAATCCAAACATGCCATAGGAGATCTGGTAGTTAGAAGGGATTATTGCATACTTATCCACATACAAGAAAAAGAAATTGAAACTAAAATGAACGTCAACTGAGAGCATGCATTATAGGGTTAAAGAAGTGAATAGGGAAACATGTGATCAATGGGGAATCTGCCGCTGAGACCTGGGAAAAGAAGGTCGAGGTAAAGAAAGGATAATTGAAGAACAATATACAAAGCCTGAGTGGAAATTCAGGAAACGTAATGAATCCTAAGACTAACAGCATTTGGAGGAAACATATATTAAACCAAAAAACCATGATGTGGTTCAGTTTGTAAGAACTCCGCTGAATGCCACATACAAGGGTATAAATTATTCCACACAGAGTCAACAGAAAAGAAGGCAGAGTGGATGTGATGTTTGAGAGAATTTAAGTAGTTACAGTAAAGAAGATTTTAAAGTCTAACTACAGTTTCTCATGGAATGTGAAAAGCTAATTTTAGGTGTAACTTACACGTATAAACCGAGATATGGAACAAGGTAAACATCTATTGGACGAAACTACTTAGGCATCTTCACCGGAGAATGCTCTAATGGAAGAGATTTTAACTATAGGCATAATGTAACAATTTGATAGGAAGCCTATGTGGCAAAATAAATAACATATAATCAGTACAAATATCTAATCAGCCATTCACTGACAGCACCTTGCAGATATGGTCACGAGGTTCGTGTGTTCACACAAGATATCAGAATGAGGAAGAAATGTGATCTAAGTGACTCTGAACATTGAACGGTTGTTGGTACCAGATGGGTGGTCTGAGTACCTCAGAAACTACAGACTCCTGGGATTTTAAGCACAACAATCTCGACAGTTTACAGAGAATGGTGTGGGGAAAAAAATCAGTGAATGGTAGTTCCGTGGTCATAAACGCCTTGCTAATGAGAGAGGTCAGAGGAGAATGGCTAGACTGGTTAAAGCTGACAGGAAGGCGACAGTAACTCAAATATTCGTTACAACAGTGGTATGCAGAAGAGCATCTCTGAACACACAACACGTCGAACCTTGCCAACTAATCGGCAGCAACTCCGTCATGTTATTACGTCAAAATGGACTAGATTCTCTAATGAATGTTTCCAGTAACTTGTTGAATCTATTACACGTAGAATTTAGGCTGTTCTGGGGGCAAAAGGAAGCTCTCCCAGTACTAGAAGGGACTACCTAATAAAGTGGAACCCACTTTGCCGAAATATAAGTGTAAATTACCTGTGTTGATGATGTGAAGCTAATAAGAAGAAGAATTTCTTCAGATGGGCAAATTGGCATAAACAATCGTATTGAATTGAACTTTCCTCTAAGATACTTTAGTGTTAATGGTTTAATACTGATTGAAAAAAAAAAGGTATTTTGAGGTTATCAAACTAAAACCAATATAACAACTTGTTTAATAAAATATGGTGCATTGATGGGAGGTTCCTGTTGGGGTTCCAACTTTTCCACTGGTGTGTCAGCCTCAGGTTAATTCCACTGCCATTTCCTTCAATTCCTCCCTCGAAAGTGGCTCACTGTGGCTCACAAGGAACTGGTGAACATCGTTCGGATAAACGATGTCAATGCTAACATCCTCAGCCATACGAGAGTCGTCTTTAGCCACTTCCGAAACTGTCTCAATCTCTAAAAAATCAATTGCTGCTGCAGGCCACAAAATGTCAGTCTCCATTCATCCAAGACTATCACTTCCACGCAAAATGCACCCATAATACAACACTTACAACAAAATAAGCGAATATTAAGTGTTTGGACGCACAGGCGTTGCTTGTGTGTGTTAGTTACTATTTATTTTTGTTTTTTTCAAATTTTTAGGTAATTTAAAAAAATCATGAATGTGAAAAGCAGCGAGTGTGCGTGCGAGCGTGTGCGCGCGTGTGTGCGTACTCACCTACTTGTGGTTGCATGGGTCAGGTCATAGCTCATGGTCCCGCCTCTTCGCTGGTCGCTACTAGGTCACTCTTCCAGCTCCATGAGCTTTATCATACCTCTTGTTAAAGCTATGTATGGATCCTGCCTCCACTACATCACTTCCCAGACTATTCCACTTCCTGACAACTCTGTGACTGAGGAAATACTACCTAACATCCCTGTGATTCATCTGAGTCTTCAACTTCCAACTATAACCCCTTGTTGCTGTGTCCCATTTCCGGAACATCCTCTGTCCACCTTGTAGATTCCTCTCAATATTTTATATGTCGTTATCATATCCCCCTATCTCTCCTGTCCTCCAGTGTCAACAGGTTGATTTCCCTTAACTTCTCGCAGGACATGCCCCTTAGCTCCGGGACTAATCTTATTGCAAACTTTTGCACTTTCTCTAATTTCCTTACGTGCTTGGCTAAGTGAGGGTTCCAAACTGGTGCTGCATACTCCAATATAGGCCTAATGTACACGGCGTACAGGATCCTGAACGATTCCTTATTGAGATGTCGGAATGCTGTTCTGAGGTTTGCTAGGCACCCATATGCTGCAGCAGTTATTGGAGTGATGTGCACCTCAGATGTGCCCGGTGTTATACTCATCCCAAGACCCTTTTCCTTGATTGAGGTTCGTAGTCTCTGGCCCCCTAAACTGTATTCCATCTGCGGTCTTCATGGCTTTCCACTTGGTGGAGTTGAACTCCAGGAGCCAGTTGCTGTACCAGGCCTGTAGCCTGTCCAGATCCCTTTGTAGTTGTGCCTGGTCTTCGTCCGATTGAATTCTTCATCAATTTCACATCATGTGCAAACAGGGACACTTCTGAGTCTATTCCTTCCGTCATATCGTTCACATATACCAGAAAACAGCACTGGTCCTAGGACTGAGTGTATGTGTGTGTGTCTCTCTGAGAGAGTGTGTGTGTACTCGCCTAACTGTACTCACTTAATTGTGGTTGCAGGGGTCGAGACTCAGCTCCTGGCCTCGCCTCTTCACTGAGTGCTACTAGGTCCTCTCTGTCCCCCTGCTCCGTGAGCTTTATCATAACTCATCTTAAAGCTATGTATGGTTCCTGCCTCCACTGCCTCACTTGATAGGCTATTCCACTTTCTGACTACTCTTTGACTGAAGAAATACTTCTTAACATCCCTTTGACTCATCTGGGTCTTCAACTTCCAATTGTGACCCCTTGTTTCTGTGTCCCCTCTCTGGGTCATCCTGTCTCTGTCCACCTTGTCTATTCCATGCAGCATTTTGTATATCGTTATCATGTCTCCCCTAACTCCTGTCCTCCAGTGTCGTCAGGCCGATTTCTCTTAACCTTTCTTCGTAGGACATTCCCCTTAGCTGTGGAACTAACCTTGTCGCAAACTTTTGCACTTTCTCTAATTTCTTGGCGTGCTTGATCAAATGTGGGTTCCAAACAGGTGCTGTATTCACCTAGTTGTACTCACCTAGTTGAGGTTGCAGGGGTCGAGTCCAAGCTCCTGGCCCCGCCTCTTCACTGGTCGCTACTAGGTCACTCTCCCTGAACCATGAGCTTTATCGTACCTCTGCTTAAAGGTATGTATGGATCCTGCCTCCACTACATCGCTTCCCAAACTATTCCACTTCCTGACTACACTGTGGCTGAAGAAATACTTCCTAACATCCCTTTGATTCATCTGTGTCTTCAGCTTCCAACTGTGTCCCAGTGTTGCTGTGTCCAGTCTCTGGAACATTCTGTCTTTGTCCACCTTGTCAATTCCTCTCAGTATTTTGTAAGTCGTTATCATGTCCCCCCTATCTCTCCTGTCCTCCAGTGTCGTCAGATTGATTTCCCTTAACCTCTCCTCATAGGACATACCTCTTAACTCTGGGACTAGTCTTGTTGCAAACCTTTGCACTTTCTCTAGTTTCTTTACATGCTTGGCTAGGTGTGGGTTCCAAACTGGTGCCGCATACTCCAATATGGGCCTAATGTACACGGTGTACAGGGTCCTCAACGATTCCTTATTAAGATGTCGGAATGCTGTTCTGAGGTTTGCCAGGCGCCCATATGCTGCGGCAGTTATTTGGTTGATGTGCGCTTTAGGAGATGTGCCTGGTGTTATACTCACCCCAAGATCTTTTTCCTTGAGTGATGTTTGTAGTCTCTGGCCCCCTAGACTGTACTCCGTCTGCGGTCTTCTTTGCCCTTCCCCAATCCTCATGACTTTGCACTTGGTGGGATTGAACTCCAGGAGCCAGTTGCTGGACCAGGTCTGCAGCCTGTCCAGATCCCTTTGTATTTCTGCCTGGTCTTCGATCGAATGAACTCTTCTCATCAACTTCACGTCATCTGCAAACAGGGACACCTCGGAGTTTATTCCTTCCGTCATGTCGTTCACAAATACCAGAGACAGCACTGGTCCTAGGACTGACCCCTGTGGGACCCCGCTGGTCACAGGTGCCCATTCTGACACCTCGCCACGTACCATTACTCGCTGCTGTCTTCCTGACAAGTATTCCCTGATCCATTGCAGTGCCTTCCCTGTTATCCCTGCTTGGTCCTCCAGTTTTTGCACTAATCTCTTGTGTGGTACTGTGTCAAACGCCTTCTTGCAGTCCAAGAAAATGCAATCCACCCACCCCTCTCTCTCTTGTCTTACTGCTGTCACCATGTCATAGAACTCCAGTAGGTTTGTGACGCAGGATTTCCTGTCTCTGAAACCATGTTGGCTGCTGGTTATGTGATCATTCCTTTCTAGATGTTCCACCATTCTTCTCCTGACAATCTTTTCCATGATTTTGCATGCTATACATGTCAGTGACACTGGTCTGTAGTTTAGTGTTTGATGTCTGTCTCCGTTTTTAAAGATTGGGACCACATTTGCTGTCTTCCATGCCTCAGGCAATCTCCCTGTTTCGATAGATGTATTGAATATTGTTGTTAGGGGTACACATAGCGCCTCTGCTCCCTCTCTCAGGACCCATGGAGAGATGTTATCTGGCCCCATTGCCTTTGAGGTATCTAGCTCACTCAGAAGCCTCTTCACTTCTTTCTCGGTTGTGTGTACTGTGTCCAGCACATGGTGGTGTACCCCACCTCTCCGTCTTTCTGGAGCCCCTTCTGTCTCATCTGTGAACACTTCTTTGAATCTCTTGTTGAGTTCCTCACATACTTCACGGTCATTTCTTGTTGTCTCTCCTCCTTCCTTCCTTAGCCTGATGACCTGGTCTTTGACGGTTGTTTTCTTCCTGATGTGGCTGTATAACAGCTTTGGGTCAGATTTGGATTTTGCTGCTATGTCGTTTTCATATTGACGTTAGGCCTCCCTTCTTATCTGTGCATATTCGTTTCTGGCTCTACGACTGCTCTCCTTATTCTCCTGGGTCCTTTGCCTTCTATATTTCTTCCATTCCCTAGCACACATGGTTTTTGCCTCCTTGCATCTTTGGGTGAACCAGGGGCTCATCCTAGCTTTTCCATTATTCCTGTTACCCTTGGGTACAAACCTCTCCTCAGCCTCCTTGCACATTGTTGCTACATATTTCATCATCTCATTAACTGGCTTCCCTGCCAGTTCTTTGTCCCACTGAACCTCATTCAGGAAGTTCCTCATTCCTGTGTAGTCCCCTTTCCTGTAGTTTGGTTTCATTTGTCCTGGCCTTCCTGTTTCCCCCTCCACTTGTAGCTCTACTGTGTATTCGAAGCTCAAAAACCACATGATCGCTGGCCCCAAGGGGTCTTTCATATGTGATGTCCTCAATATCTGCACTACTCAAGGTGAATACTAAGTCCAGTCTTGCTGGTTCATTCTCTCCTCTCTCTCTTGTAGTGTCCCTTACATGTTGGTACATGAAGTTTTCCAGTACCACCTCCATCATTTTAGCCCTCCATGTATCTTGGCCCCCATGTGGCTCCAAGTTCTCCCATTCGATCTCCTTGTGGTTAAAGTCGCCCATGGTTCATTCTCTCCTCTCTCTCTTGTAGTGTCCCTTACGTGTTGGTACATGAAGTTTTCCAGTACCACCTCCATCATTTTAGCCCTCCATGTTTCTTGGCCCCCATGTGGCTCCAAGTTCTCCCATTCGATCTCCTTGTGGTTAAAGTCGCCCATGATCAGGAGCTTTGCCCTGCATGCATGAGCTCTTCTCGCCACTGCAGCCAGTGTGTCAACCATCGCTCTATTGCTCTCGTCATACTCTTGCCTTGGCCTCCTGCTGTCCTGTGGTGGGTTATACATCACTGCAATTATCACCTTGGGACCACCAGAGTGAAGCGTTCCCGCTATGTAATCACTTTCTTCTCCGCTGTCTCCTCTCTCCAGCTCATCAAAATTCCATCGGTGTTTGATCAGCAATACCACTCCTCCACCCCCCCTGTTCCTTCTGTCTTTTCTCAGGATCTGGTATCCCGCTGGAAAGATGGCATCTGTTATCATACCTGTAAGCTTGGTTTCTGTGATCGCTATGATGTCTGGTGATGCCTCTTTGACTCTTTTGTGCCACTCCTCCCACTTGTTTGTTATTCCATCAGCATTTGTGTACCATACCTTCAGTTTCCTTTCCAACACTGTGGTTTGGGGGGCCTGTGGGGGTGGGAGACCTGGTAGCATACTGTGGGATTCTATGTGGGGGTTGGGTGGAAGCTGTTCGTATGGATTGTATTGTGTGTTGGGATGGTGTGATAGGTTGTGGGGTTCTGAGGATAGTTGTGTGTGTACTTGCCCTTGCTGCTCTGTTCTGCTCTGACTGACCTCTGCTGGTTCCATCCTTGTCTCCTTTCCTAGCTCCTTTCGCTTTTTTGTCCTCTCCCTCAGCTGCCGTCTCTCTGTTTGTGTTCTGTCTCTGTCAAGGAACACCTTCTTGTACTCTTCTGAGCTTTTCAACCGTGGTTTCTCTTGGAGGATCCTGTTCCACACTGTTTCTGTCCTGAGAATCAGCTTGATCGGTCGGTTTCTCCCCTTCAAGTACCCCCTTATTCTCTGAAAATTTACAATCTCATCCATGTCTTCTCCCCCTATTTCCGTGATGATTTTCTCAATCTCCTTTCTTTCTTCCTGCCGTCTTTCAGTGTGTGTCCTTTCCTCTCTCTCCCGAAGCCCATGGATAATCACTGATTTTGCCCTTTCCTTCTCCCATTGCCTCTCCCTCTGTGACTCTGGTTCCTGTCTGTATGTGGTCATTTTCTCCCTTGATTTTTCCAGTGGCTCTTGGTAGCATGGTTGTGCCTCAGCATTCGACCTATCTCCCTCTCCATCTGCACCCATCTGCTCTTCCCTTCCTCTCCCTGGCCCTTCTTTGCAGGCTGATATGACCTTAGCATAATTCATATCTCCTTCCTTCCTGTTCAGCC
>NW_027196306.1:0-10000 GCF_038502225.1 Cherax quadricarinatus | reverse complement strand
GAAATATGATCATAAAATGAAAATAAAATGGGACATTATTACAACTCGAGACAAAGAATTTGGATGAAAAGTCTAACCTCAACTACAGGGTAAAAAAAACTAGCAATTCAATGTTAATTTTGAGAGGCAACTTTTCATGACTCCAGTCTGTCTTAATTCGTTTCAAAGCAGCTCTTAAATTTATAATATACACAAACTTTTTTAAACTATGGGTAAGTTGTGAATTGTTAGTGCGTGTTGACTAATTTTTACTCATCTAAAAGCTAAGGGGTTATTTTCCCCAGATGTGGATGTTATTCTTCGCCGGAAAAGCGTCTTAAATGCAAATATCACTTTAATGTCCCTAAAACTGTCAACTATTAATGTAACATCATTTGTGAGTTTATGTTAAAAATTTTCATCAACGAAACTGTATCGACCTTCTTGCTTCATTAAAGAAGATATACCTTGTACTTAATTACTTTTCACCTTAATAGGGATTGAAAAGTTATATGAAGAGTCTTACGGTACTCTTACAAGTTTTCAGAGGATCTTGTCCTAGTAAACAAGGAATATTTGTGCATTAAAATGGTATAAAATACCGACAGGTTGTTAGGTAAGACACATATGCAACAGTTAGGTATCTTTATTATGAAACGTTTCGCCTACACAGTAGGCTTCTTCAGTCAAGTACAGAAAAGTTGATAGAAGCAGAAGATACTTGAAGACGATGTAATCAGTCCATCACCCTTAAAGTTTTGAGGTGGTCAGTCCCTCAGTCTGGAGAAGAGCATTGTTTCATAGTATGAAACAATATGGAGAAGAAGTGACAGGATGGAGCTTTTTATAGCGCCAAGAGGTGAGACGTAGGCCACTAGGAGAGGTAAGAACTCAGATGTGGGTATGCTACACGAGATGCAACATTTGTGTGAGTATGCTACCTGAGTTTCAACATTTGTGTGAGTATGCTACTTAAGACAACATTTGTGTGGGTATGCTACCTGAGAGGCAACATTTGTGTGGGTATGCTACCTGAGTTTCAACATTTGTGTGAGTATGCTACTTAAGACAACATTTGTGTGGGTATGCTACCTGAGTTTCAACATTTGTGTGGGTATGCTACCTGAGTTTCAACATTTGTGTGCGTATGCTACTTAAGACAACATTTGTGTGGGTATGCTACCTGAGAGGCAACATTTGTGTGAGTATGCTACCTGAGAGGCAACATTTGTGTGAGTATGCTACCTGAGAGGCAACATTTGTGTGGGTATGCTACCTGAGTTTCAACATTTGTGTGCGTATGCTACTTAAGACAACATTTGTGTGGGTATGCTACCTGAGACAACATTTGTGTGGGTATGCTACCTGAGAGACAACATTTGTGTGGGTATGCTACCTGAGAGAACATTTGTGTGGGTATGCTACCTGAGAGGCAACATTTGTGTGGGTATGCCACCTGAGAGAACATTTGTGTCGGTATGCTACTTGAGAGGCAACATTTGTGTGGGTATGCTACACGAGAGGCAACATTTGTGTGGGTATGCTACACGAGAGGCAACATTTGTGTGGGTATGCTACACGAGAGGCAACATTTGTGTGGGTATGCCACCTGAGAGAACATTTGTGTGGGTATGCTACCTGAGAGGCAACATTTGTGTCGGTATGCTACACGAGAGGCAACATTTGTGTGGGTATGCTACCCGAGAGGCAACATTTGTGTGGGTATGCTACCCGAGAGGCAACATTTGTGTGGGTATGCTACCTGAGAGGCAACATTTGTGTGGGTATGCTACCTGAGAGGCAACATTTGTGTCGTATGCTACCTGAGAGGCAACATTTGTGTGGGTATGCTACCTGAGAGGCAACATTTGTGTCGTATGCTACCTGAGAGGCAACATTTGTGTGGGTATGCTACCAGAGAGGCAACATTTGTGTGGGTATGCTACCTGAGAGGCAATATTTGTGTAGGTATGCTTCCCGAGAGGCAACATTTGTGGGGGTATGCTACCTGAGAGGCAACATTTGTGTGGGTATGCTAACTGAGAGGCAACATTTGTGTGGGTATGCTACCTGAGAGGCAACATTTGTGTGGGTATGCTACCTGAGAGGCAACATTTGTGTGGGTATGCTACTCGAGAGGCAACATTTGTGTAGGTATGCTACCCGAGGGGCAACATTTGTGTGGGTATGCTACCTGAGAGGCAAAATTTGTGTGGGTATGCTACCTGAGAGGTAACATTTGTGTGGGTATGCTACATGAGAGGCAACATTTGTGCGGGTATGCTACCTGAGAGGCAACATTTGTGTGGGTATGCTTCCTCAGAGGCAACATTTGTGTGGGTATGCTACCTGAGAGGCAACATTTGTGCGGGTATGCTACCTGAGAGGCAACATTTGTGCGGGTATGCTACCTGAGAGGCAACATTTGTGTGGGTATGCTTCCTCAGAGGCAACATTTGTGTGGGTATGCTACCTGAGAGGCAACATTTGTGTGGGTATGCTACCTGAAAGGCAACATTTGTGCGGGTATGCTACCTGAGAGGCAACATTTGTGTGGGTATGCTACCTGAGAGGCAACATTTGTGTGGGTATGCTACCTGAGAGGCAACATTTGTGTGGGTATGCTACCTGAGAGGCAACATTTGTGTGGGTATGCTACCTGAGAGGCAACATTTGTGTGGGTATGCTACCTGAGAGGCAACATCTGTGTGGGTATGCTACCTGAGAGGCAACATTTGTGTGGGTATGCTACCTGAGACAACATTTGTGTGGGTATGCTACCTGAGAGACAACATTTGTGTGGGTATGCTACCTGAGAGAACATTTGTGTGAGTATGCTACCTGAGAGGCAACATTTGTGTGAGTATGCTACCTGAGAGGCAACATTTGTGTGGATATGCAACCTGAGAGGCAACATTTGTGTGGGTATGCTACCTGAGAGGCAACATTTGTGTGGATATGCAACCTGAGAGGCAACATTTGTGTGGGTATGCAACCTGAGAGGCAACATTTGTGTGGGTATGCTACCTGAGAGGCAACATTTGTGTGGGTATGCTACCTGAGAGGCAACATTTGTGTGGGTATGCTACCTGAGAGGCAACATTTGTGTGGGTATGCTACCTGAGAGGCAACATTTGTGTGGGTATGCTACCTGAGAGGCAACATTTGTGTGGGTATGCTACCTGAGAGGCAACATTTGTGCGGGTATGCTACATGAGAGGCAACATTTGTGCGGGTATGCTACCTGAGAGGCAACATTTGTGTGGGTATGCTTCCTGAGAGGCAACATCTGTGTGGCTATGCTACCTGAGAGGCAACATTTGTGTGGGTATGCTACCTGACAGGCAACATTTGTGTGGGTATGCTACCTGAGAGAACATTTGTGTGGGTATGCTACACGAGAGGCAACATTTGTGTGAGTATGCTACCTGAGAGGCAACATTTGTGTGGGTATGCTACCTGAGTTTCAACATTTGTGTGCGTATGCTACTTAAGACAACATTTGTGTGGGTATGCTACCTGAGACAACATTTGTGTGGGTATGCTACCTGAGAGACAACATTTGTGTGGGTATGCTACCTGAGAGAACATTTGTGTGAGTATGCTACCTGAGAGGCAACATTTGTGTGAGTATGCTACCTGAGAGGCAACATTTGTGTGGATATGCAACCTGAGAGGCAACATTTGTGTGGGTATGCTACCTGAGAGGCAACATTTGTGTGGATATGCAACCTGAGAGGCAACATTTGTGTGGGTATGCTACCTGAGAGGCAACATTTGTGTGGGTATGCTACCTGAGAGAACATTTGTGTCGGTATGCTACCTGAGAGGCAACATTTGTGTGGGTATGCTACACGAGAGGCAACATTTGTGTGGGTATGCTACACGAGAGGCAACATTTGTGTGGGTATGCTACACGAGAGGCAACATTTGTGTGGGTATGCTACCCGAGAGGCAACATTTGTGTGGGTATGCTACCCGAGAGGCAACATTTGTGTGGGTATGCTACCCGAGAGGCAACATTTGTGTGTGTATGCTACCTGATAGGCAACATTTGTGTGGGTATGCTACCTGAGAGGCAACATTTGTGTGGGTATGCTACCTGAGAGGCAACATTTGTGTGGGTATGCTACCCGAGAGGCAACATTTGTGTATGCTACCTGATAGGCAACATTTGTGTGGGTATGCTACCCGAGAGGCAACATTTGTGTGGGTATGCTACCCGAGAGGCAACATTTGTGTGGGTATGCTACCCGAGAGGCAACATTTGTGTGGGTATGCTACCTGAGAGGCAACATTTGTGTGGGTATGCTACCTGAGAGGCAACATTTGTGTGGGTATTCTACTTGAGAGGCAACATTTGTGCGGGTATGCTACCTGAGAGGCAACATTTGTGTGGGTATGCTACCTGAGAGGCAACATTTGTGTGGGTATGCTACCTGAGAGGCAACATTTGTGTGGGTATGCTACCTGAGAGGCAACATTTGTGTGGGTATGCTACCTGAGAGGCAACATTTGTGTGGGTATGCTACCTGAGAGGCAACATTTGTGTGGGTATGCTACCTGAAAGGCAACATTTGTGTGGGTATGCTACCTGAGAGGCAACATTTGTGTGGGTATGCTACCTGAGAGGCAACATTTGTGTGGGTATGCTACCTGAGAGGCAACATTTGTGTGGGTATGCTACCTGAGAGGCAACATTTGTGTGGGTATGCTACCTGAGAGGCAACATTTGTGTGAGTATGCTACCTGAGAGGCAACATTTGTGTGGGTATGCTACCTGAGAGGCAACATTTGTCTGGGTATGCTACCTGAGAGGCAACATTTGTCTGGGTATGCTACCTGAGAGGCAACATTTGTTTGGGTATGCTACCTGAGAGCCATCCACCTTCATCAGTCACTCTACTTCCTTGACATTTCTTAAGCTGAAGCCCAGTACCCACAAAAGACTTGAGAACTCTAGCTTAACACTTTTATGCGGCCCAGGAGCTGCTTTGTAAAACCCTCAAGTTGGTCGCCAGCTCTAGGTAAGTGTCTTAAAAGATGAACAGAATCTGGAACCCCCATCCCCGTCCCCTTTCCCCACACACAAACAAGACCAATGAATTAACTCAACACCCTCAATGAGCCCAGGAGCTGTAAGACGACCAGAAGCTTTGGCTTAATCCCTCCAGACTAATTAGAAATTGTAATTCAGTACCCCACATCTTGCCATGGAGCCATCAGTAAATAATGGGAAAATTTTGAGATCATGTTAGGCTAGGTAAGATTTGTCAGGTAAGAAGTTAAGCGTTTCCTGATGCTGGTATGAGCCATTTGATGACCCGCCACTGGAGCTTTGGTAATCTGACAGAGACCTTCCACTGGCTTGCTGGTCCACTCCTTGGAAAACTGATAATTTTAACGAAAAAATTGAAACCAAAATAATGAGAAATTGAAGAGTACTTGAAAAGGATGAGGAACTGAAACCCAACAACCTTAAGAGACCCAAGAATCAACTTTTCACTGTCACAGTTAAAATATAAGACCAGTCGAATAAAGTGTTACCAAAATATTGCCAATAAACTGACGAGGCTTAGAGTTAGAAATCCTCCCTGTCAAACACCTCTTAAATTTGTGATTAGTGAGAAGAGGCATTGCATGAATATTGTCATGATAATCATGAGCTGTAACTGGATCTCCACAGTCCTTGAGACTTAAAAAAATTAAGTGAACGAAGCATGCAAGACTTTTTAAAATAAATATTTTATTATAGGTATGACCTAGAATGCAGAAATAATTTGATGTCCTGACGCAAAAGAGGATCAAGACTGAAGTTCGTCACCCTCAGCGATGTTATTTGAAGTTAATATGATAGACACTTAACCAGGAGCCTCAGGTACCAGTGTTGTATATATTTGTAGTTGATATTGGTGGTGGAAATATTGGGGTATTCAAAAAAAATCTGTGTTTGTCTTTGCCTTTAAGTCCTTGACTGCTGCTCTGCTTACCAGCAGAGGAGCAGTCAAGGTCTTCACAGTATAATTGTGATGGAAATAGCAAAGTTCGGGCTTTTATTTATCCTTTGCATGAGTATGTTAAGTGAGAAAGCCTCACACCTGGTACATATTTTTTTTAAATTAAAAAAAAAAATTATACAAAGATATGAAACTACTGAATTTTGCAAAATTCAGTCCACACAGGCAGTGCAAGATTTAGATATAGAGAAGCCTAGGCTATTCCACTTGAGAGGTCGCTCCCAGTCCCCCAGCCTCACCACAAGGGGAAGGTGGGTAGTGAGTTTTAACAGAATTCAGTGAAGACGAGGATGATAACGAGTGTTTGAAATTCCGTCTCTGAAGGACACAAGATGTTAATGTTAAATACCGTAGTTACTGAAAAAAAAAACTAACAAAATTAACACTGATAAATTTTTGCAATAACCGAACTTTGTAAACATTTTGTGGAATAAGAAGGAATTTCTAGGAAAATGAAATTGTAAGTTCACTGTTATATTCGTCATAATATGTATTATATTCGTTCAAAATACATATTAAGCAATATATTACAAACATTAAATACACTAAGACAAAACTATGTCTTAGTCTTCCTCATTGCAAAATCTTACAAAAGTTCATCAATAATTGTGTGTGACTGATGGGTGAACATAGATAACTAGTGTAAGGAAACACTCCCAATGTTTCTACCCCTTCGCCGAGAATCGAACCCGGACCCCTCACCGTGCGAAGCGAGAGCTTTTACCACCAGGCCGCGGAGCACCGTATGTAATTTGATAAAGGTGTGTATCAGACAGTGACTGCTCTTGTGTAGGTCTATGGCTTTGTCTGACGTACAAGTGAAAGTGCAAAAGTTGAGGTAAACATCTGGGTAAGCTTCAATCAATACTTCAAAGCCTTGCTTAATTTCTTGCTTAGATGCTGTCAGAATAGCAAAACAGCATTGCACAGATATTTTCCTGGAACATCACTGTACATTACACAGTAGCTCTTTTTAAACTGGCTTCAAGTGGATCTAGTATAGGAATAAAGGATTTGATGCTAAACTTATCTCTGGAAGAGAGTTTTTCTAAGTCATCAGGACCAGGTTCACTACCCTCATTTCCATGTCTTTTCCTTACTCTGTGTCTCCTTGTGTCACTTCTGTAGTTAACATTTGCAAGATGGCTTTTGCTTCTTGCTCAAGCTCATCTAAAATCTCTTCTAATTTTTCTTAAAAAATAATGAAGTGAAATGTACAAACATGTATAAGTTCTCAATGAAAGTTTTGATTTCTGAATTGTTTTGCCGACCTTTTGAAAATTACCTGGAATATTTGTTCAAAAATGAAGCATAAAGAAATTCCAGAACTTCCATTTTCTGCAAAAGATTGTTAGCTTGAAGCCTGGTATCACCCTGTTAGCTTGAAGCCTGCTATCACCCTGTTAGCTTGAAGCCTGGTATCACCCTGTTAGCTTGAAGCCTGGTATCACCCTGTTAGCTTGAAGCCTGGTATCACCCTGTTAGCTTGAAGCCTGGTATCACCCTGTTA
Organism: Cherax quadricarinatus; assembly: GCF_038502225.1. Lineage (NCBI taxonomy): Eukaryota > Metazoa > Arthropoda > Malacostraca > Decapoda > Parastacidae > Cherax > Cherax quadricarinatus. The sequence goes on along the minus strand of NW_027196306.1, from coordinate 2,494 downwards.
GCTTGAAGCCTGGTATCACCCTGTTAGCTTGAAGCCTGGTATCACCCTGTTAACTTGAAGCCTGGTATCACCCTGTTAGCTTGAAGCCTGGTATCACCCTGATAGCTGGAAGCCTGGTATCACCCTGATAGCTGGAAGCCTGGTATCACCCTGTTAGCTTGAAGCCTGGTATCACCCTGTTAGCTTGAAGCCTGGTATCACCCTGTTAACTTGAAGCCTGGTATCACCCTGTTAGCTTGAAGCCTGGTATCACCCTGTTAACTTGAAGCCTGGTATCACCCTGTTAGCTTGAAGCCTGGTATCACCCTGTTAGCTTGAAGCCTGGTATCACCCTGTTAGCTTGAAGCCTGGTATCACCCTGTTAGCTTGAAGCCTGGTATCACCCTGTTAGCTTGAAGCCTGGTATCACCCTGTTAGTTTGAAGCCTGGTATCACCCTGTTAGCTTGAAGCCTGGTATCACCCTGTTAGCTTGAAGCCTGGTACCACCCTGTTAGCTTGAAGCCTGGTATCACCCTGTTAGCTTGAAGCCTGGTATCACCCTGTTAGCTTGAAGCCCGGTATCACCCTGTTAGCTTGAAGCCTGGTATCACCCTGTTAACTTGAAGCCTGGTATCACCCTGTTAGCTTGAAGCCTGGTATCACCCTGTTAGCTTGAAGCCTGGTATCACCCTGTTAGCTTGAAGCCCGGTATCACCCTGTTAGCTTGAAGCCTGGTATCACCCTGTTAGCTTGAAGCCCGGTATCACCCTGTTAGCTTGAAGCCCGGTATCACCCTGTTAGCTTGAAGCCTGGTATCACCCTGTTAGCTTGAAGCCTGGTATCACCCTGTTAGCTTGAAGCCTGGTATCACCCTGTTAGCTTGAAGCCCGGTATCACCCTGTTAGCTTGAAGCCTGGTATCACCCTGTTAGCTTGAAGCCCGGTATCACCCTGTTACCTTGAAGCCTGGTATCACCCTGTTAGCTTGAAGCCCGGTATCACCCTGTTAGCTTGAAGCCTGGTATCACCCTGTTAGCTTGAAGCCCGGTATCACCCTGTTAGCTTAAAGCCTGGTATCACATTGTTAGCTTGAAGCCCGGTATCACCCTGTTAGCTTGAAGCCCGGTATCACCCTGTTAGCTTGAAGCCTGGTATCACCCTGTTAGCTTGAAGCCTGGTATCACCCTGTTACCTTGAAGCCTGGTATCACCCTGTTAGCTTGAAGCCTGGTGTCACCCTGTTAGCTTGAAGCCTGGTATCACCCTGTTAGCTTGAAGCCCGGTATCACCCTGTTAGCTTAAAGCCTGGTATCACATTGTTAGCTTGAAGCCCGGTATCACCCTGTTAGCTTGAAGCCCGGTATCACCCTGTTAGCTTGAAGCCCGGTATCACCCTGTTAGCTTGAAGCCTGGTATCACCCTGTTAGCTTGAAGCCTGGTATCACCCTGTTAGCTTGAAGCCTGGTATCACCCAGTTAGCTTGAAGCCCGGTATCACCCAGTTAGCTTGAAGCCCGGTATCACCCTGTTAGCTTGAAGCCCGGTATCACCCTGTTAGCTTGAAGCCCGGTATCACCCTGTTAGCCTGAAGCCTGGTATCACCCTGTTAGCTTGAAGCCCGGTATCACCCTGTTAGCTTGAAGCCTGGTATCACCCTGTTAGCTTGAAGCCCGGTATCACCCTGTTAGCTTGAAGCCTGGTATCACCCTGTTAGCTTGAAGCCCGGTATCACCCTGTTAGCTTGAAGCCTGGTACCACCCTGTTAGCTTGAAGCCTGGTATCACCCTGTTAGCTTGAAGCCCGGTATCACCCTGTTAGCTTGAAGCCTGGTATCACCCTGTTAACTTGAAGCCTGGTATCACCCTGTTAGCTTGAAGCCTGGTATCACCCTGGTAGCTTGAAGCCTGGTATCACCCTGTTAGCTTGAAGCCTGGTATCACCCTGTTAGCTTGAAGCCCGGCATCACCCTGTTAGCTTGAAGCCTGGTATCACCCTGTTAGCTTGAAGCCTGGTATCACCCTGTTAGCTTGAAGCCTGGTATCACCCTGTTAGCTTGAAGCCTGGTGTCACCCTGTTAGCTTGAAGCCTGTTATCACCCTGTTAGCTTGAAGCCCGGTATCACCCTGTTAGCTTGAAGCCTGGTATCACCCTGTTAGCTTGAAGCCCGGTATCACCCTGTTAGCTTGAAGCCCGGTATCACCCTGTTAGCTTGAAGCCCGGTATCACCCTGTTAGCTTGAAGCCTGGTATCACCCTGTTAGCTTCAAGCCTGGTATCACACTGTTAGCTTGAAGCCCGGTATCACCCTGTTAGCTTGAAGCCTGGTATCACCCTGTTAACTTGAAGCCTGGTATCAACCTGTTAGCTTGAAGCCTGATATCACCCTGTTAGCTTGAAGCCTGGTATCACCCTGTTAGCTTGAAGCCTGGTATCACCCAGTTAGCTTGAAGCCTGGTATCACCCTGTTAGCTTGAAGCCTGGTATCACCCCGTTAGCTTGAAGCCTGGTATCACCCTGT
>NW_027196305.1:57500-97740 GCF_038502225.1 Cherax quadricarinatus | reverse complement strand
GCTACATAACACTCCTGCCTAGTAACTAGTGAAGGAAGGAAGGAGAGCAACAGGACAGTAGCTACATAACACTCCTGCCTAGTAACTAGTGAAGGAAGGAAGGAGAGCAACAGGACAGTAGAAGGAAGTGAAGGAGAGCAACAGGACAGTAGCTACATAACACTCCTGCCTAGTAACTAGTGAAGGAAGGAAGGAGAACAACAGGACAGTAGCTACATAACACTCCTGCCTAGTAACTAGTGAAGGAAGGAAGGAGAGCAACAGGACAGTAGCTACATAACACTCCTGCCTAGTAACTAGTGAAGGAAGGAAGGAGAACAACAGGACAGTAGCTACATAACACTCCTGCCTAGTAACTAGTGAAGGAAGGAAGGAGAGCAACAGGACAGTAGCTACATAACACTCCTGCCTAGTAACTAGTGCTACATAACACTCCTGCCTAGTAACTAGGAAGGAGAAGGAGAACAACAGGACAGTAGCTACATAACACTCCTGCCTAGTAACTAGTGAAGGAAGGAAGGAGAGCAACACTCCTGCCTAGACAGTAGCTAGCATAACACTCCTGCCTAGTAACTAGTGAAGGAAGGAAGGAGAACAACAGGACAGTAGCTACATAACACTCCTGCCTAGTAACTAGTGAAGGAAGGAAGGAGAACAACAGGACAGTAGCTACATAACACTCCTGCCTAGTAACTAGTGAAGGAAGGAAGGAGAACAACAGGACAGTAGCTACATAACACTCCTGCCTAGTAACTAGTGAAGGAAGGAAGGAGAACAACAGGACAGTAGCTACATAACACTCCTGCCTAGTAACTAGTGAAGGAAGGAAGGAGAACAACAGGACAGTAGCTACATAACACTCCTGCCTAGTAACTAGTGAAGGAAGGAAGGAGAACAACAGGACAGTAGCTACATAACACTCCTGCCTAGTAACTAGTGAAGGAAGGAAGGAGAGCAACAGGACAGTAGCTACATAACACTCCTGCCTAGTAACTAGTGAAGGAAGGAAGGAGAGCAACAGGACAGTAGCTACATAACACTCCTGCCTAGTAACTAGTGAAGGAAGGAAGGAGACAACAGGACAGTAGCTACATAACACTCCTGCCTAGTAACTAGTGAAGGAAGGAAGGACAGTAGCTACAACAGGACAGTAGCTACATAACACTCCTGCCTAGTAACTAGTGAAGGAAGGAAGGAGAACAACAGGACAGTAGCTACATAACACTCCTGCCTAGTAACTAGTGAAGGAAGGAAGGAGAACAACAGGACAGTAGCTACATAACACTCCTGCCTAGTAACTAGTGAAGGAAGGAAGGAGAGCAACAGGACAGTAGCTACATAACACTCCTGCCTAGTAACTAGTGAAGGAAGGAAGGAGAGCAACAGGACAGTAGCTACATAACACTCCTGCCTAGTAACTAGTGAAGGAAGGAAGGAGAGCAACAGGACAGTAGCTACATAACACTCCTGCCTAGTAACTAGTGAAGGAAGGAAGGAGAGCAACAGGACAGTAGCTACATAACACTCCTGCCTAGTAACTAGTGAAGGAAGGAAGGAGAGCAACAGGACAGTAGCTACATAACACTCCTGCCTAGTAACTAGTGAAGGAAGGAAGGAGAACAACAGGACAGTAGCTACATAACACTCCTGCCTAGTAACTAGTGAAGGAAGGAAGGAGAACAACAGGACAGTAGCTACATAACACTCCTGCCTAGTAACTAGTGAAGGAAGGAAGGAGAGCAACAGGACAGTAGCTACATAACACTCCTGCCTAGTAACTAGTGAAGGAAGGAAGGAGAGCAACAGGACAGTAGCTACATAACACTCCTGCCTAGTAACTAGTGAAGGAAGGAAGGAGAGCAACAGGACAGTAGCTACATAACACTCCTGCCTAGTAACTAGTGAAGGAAGGAAGGAGAACAACAGGACAGTAGCTACATAACACTCCTGCCTAGTAACTAGTGAAGGAAGGAAGGAGAGCAACAGGACAGTAGCTACATAACACTCCTGCCTAGTAACTAGTGAAGGAAGGAAGGAGAACAACAGGACAGTAGCTACATAACACTCCTGCCTAGTAACTAGTGAAGGAAGGAAGGAGAAACAGGACAGTAGCTACATAACACTCCTGCCTAGTAACTAGTGAAGGAAGGAAGGAGAACAACAGGACAGTAGCTACATAACACTCCTGCCTAGTAACTAGTGAAGGAAGGAAGGAGAGCAACAGGACAGTAGCTACATAACACTCCTGCCTAGTAACTAGTGAAGGAAGGAAGGAGAACAACAGGACAGTAGCTACATAACACTCCTGCCTAGTAACTAGTGAAGGAAGGAAGGAGAACAACAGGACAGTAGCTACATAACACTCCTGCCTAGTAACTAGTGAAGGAAGGAAGGAGAACAACAGGACAGTAGCTACATAACACTCCTGCCTAGTAACTAGTGAAGGAAGGAAGGAGAGCAACAGGACAGTAGCTACATAACACTCCTGCCTAGTAACTAGTGAAGGAAGGAAGGAGAGCAACAGGACAGTAGCTACATAACACTCCTGCCTAGTAACTAGTGAAGGAAGGAAGGAGAGCAACAGGACAGTCGCTACACATAACACTCCTGCCTAGTAACTAGTGAAGGAAGGAAGGAGAGCAACAGGACAGTAGCTACATAACACTCCTGCCTAGTAACTAGTGAAGGAAGGAAGGAGAGCAACAGGACAGTAGCTACATAACACTCCTGCCTAGTAACTAGTGAAGGAAGGAAGGAGAGCAACAGGACAGTAGCTACATAACACTCCTGCCTAGTAACTAGTGAAGGAAGGAAGGAGAACAACAGGACAGTAGCTACATAACACTCCTGCCTAGTAACTAGTGAAGGAAGGAAGGAGAACAACAGGACAGTAGCTACATAACACTCCTGCCTAGTAACTAGTGAAGGAAGGAAGGAGAACAACAGGACAGTAGCTACATAACACTCCTGCCTAGTAACTAGTGAAGGAAGGAAGGAGAGCAACAGGACAGTAGCTACATAACACTCCTGCCTAGTAACTATTGAAGGAAGGAAGGAGAGCAACAGGACAGTAGCTACATAACACTCCTGCCTAGTAACTAGTGAAGGAAGGAAGGAGAACAACAGGACAGTAGCTACATAACACTCCTGCCTAGTAACTAGTGAAGGAAGGAAGGAGAACAACAGGACAGTAGCTACATAACACTCCTGCCTAGTAACTAGTGAAGGAAGGAAGGAGAACAACAGGACAGTAGCTACATAACACTCCTGCCTAGTAACTAGTGAAGGAAGGAAGGAGAGCAACAGGACAGTAGCTACATAACACTCCTGCCTAGTAACTAGTGAAGGAAGGAAGGAGAACAACAGGACAGTAGCTACATAACACTCCTGCCTAGTAACTAGTGAAGGAAGGAAGGAGAGCAACAGGACAGTAGCTACATAACACTCCTGCCTAGTAACTAGTGAAGGAAGGAAGGAGAACAACAGGACAGTAGCTACATAACACTCCTGCCTAGTAACTAGTGAAGGAAGGAAGGAGAACAACAGGACAGTAGCTACATAACACTCCTGCCTAGTAACTAGTGAAGGAAGGAAGGAGAACAACAGGACAGTAGCTACATAACACTCTTGCCTAGTAACTAGTGAAGGAAGGAAGGAGAACAACAGGACAGTAGCTACATAACACTCCTGCCTAGTAACTAGTGAAGGAAGGAAGGAGAGCAACAGGACAGTAGCTACATAACACTCCTGCCTAGTAACTAGTGAAGGAAGGAAGGAGAGCAACAGGACAGTAGCTACATAACACTCCTGCCTAGTAACTAGTGAAGGAAGGAAGGAGAGCAACAGGACAGTAGCTACATAACACTCCTGCCTAGTAACTAGTGAAGGAAGGAGAACAACAGGACAGTAGCTACATAACACTCCTGCCTAGTAACTAGTGAAGGAAGGAAGGAGAACAACAGGACAGTAGCTACATAACACTCCTGCCTAGTAACTAGTGAAGGAAGGAAGGAGAACAACAGGACAGTAGCTACATAACACTCCTGCCTAGTAACTAGTGAAGGAAGGAAGGAGAACAACAGGACAGTAGCTACATAACACTCCTGCCTAGTAACTAGTGAAGGAAGGAAGGAGAACAACAGGACAGTAGCTACATAACACTCCTGCCTAGTAACTAGTGAAGGAAGGAAGGAGAGCAACAGGACAGTAGCTACATAACACTCCTGCCTAGTAACTAGTGAAGGAAGGAAGGAGAGCAACAGGACAGTAGCTACATAACACTCCTGCCTAGTAACTAGTGAAGGAAGGAAGGAGAGCAACAGGACAGTAGCTACATAACACTCCTGCCTAGTAACTAGTGAAGGAAGGAAGGAGAACAACAGGACAGTAGCTACATAACACTCCTGCCTAGTAACTAGTGAAGGAAGGAAGGAGAACAACAGGACAGTAGCTACATAACACTCCTGCCTAGTAACTAGTGAAGGAAGGAAGGAGAACAACAGGACAGTAGCTACATAACACTCCTGCCTAGTAACTAGTGAAGGAAGGAAGGAGAGCAACAGGACAGTAGCTACATAACACTCCTGCCTAGTAACTAGTGAAGGAAGGAAGGAGAGCAACAGGACAGTAGCTACATAACACTCCTGCCTAGTAACTAGTGAAGGAAGGAAGGAGAGCAACAGGACAGTAGCTACATAACACTCCTGCCTAGTAACTAGTGAAGGAAGGAAGGAGAACAACAGGACAGTAGCTACATAACACTCCTGCCTAGTAACTAGTGAAGGAAGGAAGGAGAACAACAGGACAGTAGCTACATAACACTCTTGCCTAGTAACTAGTGAAGGAAGGAAGGAGAACAACAGGACAGTAGCTACATAACACTCCTGCCTAGTAACTAGTGAAGGAAGGAAGGAGAACAACAGGACAGTAGCTACATAACACTCCTGCCTAGTAACTAGTGAAGGAAGGAAGGAGAGCAACAGGACAGTAGCTACATAACACTCCTGCCTAGTAACTAGTGAAGGAAGGAAGGAGAACAACAGGACAGTAGCTACATAACACTCCTGCCTAGTAACTAGTGAAGGAGACGTGCCCAAAATTTCCCCGGTGAGTGGCGACGATATCACCGCTCCTCGCGCATTACTCTGCCTCTAAATAATTTCCTCGAGATTTTTCCCGTCACTTGGCCCGGGGGAACGACGCAAAGTGCATTGTGGCAAGAAATACTGCGGCGTTTGTCGCGACATCTACCGGAGAAGATAAGAAGGTGCCATCAAACCTTGGGCGACGGTCCTGTCACTCTCCTATAATATAGAATTTAATATGAACTGGCCTGACTTACTGTCTTGTAAACTTGCAACCAATGGGAAGCAGAGATTGGATGGGATGATGGGGCCAGGGGGAGAGTCTCGGGATGGCCATAGTGGCCACCTTTCCTTGCTATTTTTTTATTAAATGTGGTTGGATACACCAGCAGTGTGATGCTACTTTATATTAAGTGATGCACAGTGGGAACAAAAGCTAGCTGTGTTTCTCTGTCACACTCCATCACACAGGGTGGATTTCGTACTTTAATAGAGATGAAGTGTGTGTGTGGGCCTGAATAGGATAATGAGAACATAGTGAAGCATTGCACTAAGGAAGGGGTCACTGGATACATAAGCTTTAAGGGAGTCATTACATAAGACCTCCACTGACTTGATAATTACCATCTCTCAGGATGTCCTAACCCTCCCCTCCCTACACATACACATGAGTGGAATTAAGATACGATGAACACACATGGAAGTGTAGTGGACACTGCTGGATGTTTTAAGGAGCCACACTTACTGACACAAACACTGTAGACAGATACTATGTACATCTTTAAGAGATAAGTAAGTTTCCCCGTCTTCTAATATGTTCATTTTTTTAAGTATAATCTACCTTGTCTATAATTACTTTCCATTTGCTTTGTTCCGTAAGGTGAAGTCCAGGATCTTTCCTTAATTCATGGTATAACTTAACAAATCTTTCAGGTAGAGGTGTGAGTCTTGCTTACACCTCTGCAACACAATTATCCTCATTGATTTGTTAAGTTATACCATGAATTAAGGAAATATCCTGGACTTCACCTTACGGAACAAAGCAAATGCTATAGTAATTATAGACAAGGTAGATTATAGTGCAAAAATGAACATATTAGAAGACGGGGGTATTGACGTGCCCCTTAACTCTCCTGTACTGTTGAGGAAGATCTCAGACGCAGATTAAAACAGAGTTTCTCCTCTGTGTTTGTGTCTCCGCCTGAGTGTTCTTAATTTATGACCCACCTTGATAATTACAGAAGTCAGCAGTACTGTTAAAGGTTACTTTACGGAGTGCCATGATGGTGGCCATGTAGTTCTTCTTCGCTAAATCAAACTGCATTACCTCCCATTCACCAGGCACTCTATGACCCTTGCGCGCTTAGTGCTTCCCCACCAATAATAACAATAGTCTTAGCAGTACTGATTATCTTGGAAAATTTTGGTTGTGGTTGTAGTGGTCGTTATGATTGTGGATGTTGTGGTTGTAGTGGTCGTTGTGATTGTGGTTGTTGTGGTCGTCGCGGTTATGGTGGTCGTCGTGGTCGCCGCCGCCAGTATATGAGGCAACTTGGGCCCAAAATACGGCAGGTTTTTCATGTTAATGGCCGAGGGTCGTAATGTAGAAGTTGCAAGGTTTAACGAGAGAACTCTCCGTGTTGCACATGTTGACCTGTGCTGGTGTTGCGCATGTTGACCTGTGCTGGTGTTGCACATGTTGACCTGTGCTGATGTTGCACATGTTGACCTGTGTTGGTGTTGCACATGTTGACCTGTGCTGGTGTTGCACATGTTGACCTGTGCTGGTGTTGCACATGTTGACCTGTGCTGGTGTTGCACATGTTGACCTGTGCTGGTGTTGCACATGTTGACCTGTGCTGGTGTTGCACATGTTGACCTGTGCTGGTGTTGCACATGTTGACCTGTGCTGGTGTTGCACATGTTGACCTGTGCTGGTGTTGCACATGTTGACCTATGCTGGTGTTGCACATGTTGACCTGTGCTGGTGTTGCACATGTTGACCTGTGCTGGTGTTGCACATGTTGACCTGTGCTGGTGTTGCACATGTTGACCTGTGTTGGTGTTGCACATGTTGACCTGTGTTGGTGTTGCACATGTTGACCTGTGTTGGTGTTGCACATGTTGACCTGTGCTGGTGTTGCACATGTTGACCTGTGCTGGTGTTGCACATGTTGACCTGTGTTGGTGTTGCACATGTTGACCTGTGTTGGTGTTGCACATGTTGACCTGTGCTGGTGTTGCACATGTTGACCTGTGCAGCACCAGCGCCAACATTACTCTATGGTGCCCAGCTGTAGTGTAGGTAATGGTGCCCAGCTGTAGTGTAGGTAATGGTGCCCAGCTGTAGTGTGGGTAATGGTGCCCAGCTGTAGTGTAGGTAATGGTGCCCAGCTGTAGTGTAGGTAATGGTGCCCAGCTGTAGTGTGGGTAATGGTGCCCAGCTGTAGTGTGGGTAATGGTGCCCAGCTGTAGTGTAGGTAATGGTGCCCAGCTGTAGTGTAGGTAATGGTGCCCAGCTGTGGGTAATGGTGCTCAGCTGTAGTGTGGGTAATGGTGCCCAGCTGTAGTGTGGGTAATGGTGCCCAGCTGTAGTGTGGGTAATGGTGCCCAGCTGTAGTGTGGGTAATGGTGCCCAGCTGTAGTGTGGGTAATGGTGCCCAGCTGTAGTGTGGGTAATGGTGCCCAGCTGTAGTGTGGGTAATGGTGCCCAGCTGTAGTGTGGGTAATGATACCAAGCTGTAGTGTGGGTAATGGTACCAAGCTGTAGTGTGGGTAATGGTGCCCAGCTGTAGTGTGGGTAATGGCGCCCAGCTATAGTGTGGGTAATGGTGCCCAGCTGTAGTGTGGGTAATGGTGCCCAGCTGTAGTGTGGGTAATGGTGCCCAGCTGTAGTGTGGGTAATGGTACCAAGCTGTAGTGTGGGTAATGGTACCAAGCTGTAGTGTGGGTAATGGTGCCCAGCTGTAGTGTGGGTAATGGTGCCCAGCTGTAGTGTGGGTAATGGTGCCCAGCTGTAGTGTGGGTAATGGTGCCCAGCTGTAGTGTAGGTAATGGTGCCCAGCTGTAGTGTAGGTAATGGTGCCCAGCTGTAGTGTAGGTAATGGTGCTCAGCTGTAGTGTGGGTAATGGTGCCCAGCTGTAGTGTGGGTAATGGTGCCCAGCTGTAGTGTGGGTAATGGTGCCCAGCTGTAGTGTGGGTAATGGTGCCCAGCTGTAGTGTAGGTAATGGTGCCCAGCTGTAGTGTAGGTAATGGTGCCCAGCTGTGGGTAATGGTGCTCAGCTGTAGTGTGGGTAATGGTGCCCAGCTGTAGTGTGGGTAATGGTGCCCAGCTGTAGTGTGGGTAATGGTGCCCAGCTGTAGTGTGGGTAATGGTGCCCAGCTGTAGTGTGGGTAATGGTGCCCAGCTGTAGTGTGGGTAATGGTGCCCAGCTGTAGTGTGGGTAATGGTGCCCAGCTGTAGTGTGGGTAATGGTACCAAGCTGTAGTGTGGGTAATGGTACCAAGCTGTAGTGTGGGTAATGGTGCCCAGCTGCAGTGTTGGTAATGGCGCCCAGCTATAGTGTGGGTAATGGTGCCCAGCTGTAGTGTGGGTAATGGTGCCCAGCTGTAGTGTGGGTAATGGTGCCCAGCTGTAGTGTGGGTAATGGTACCAAGCTGTAGTGTGGGTAATGGTACCAAGCTGTAGTGTTGGTAATGGTGCCCAGCTGTAGTGTGGGTAATGGTGCCCAGCTGTAGTGTGGGTAATGGGGCCCAGCTGTAGTGTGGGTAATGGTGCCCAGCTGTAGTGTGGGTAATGGTGCCCAGCTGTAGTGTGGGTAATGGTGCCCAGCTGTAGTGTGGGTAATGGTACCAAGCTGTAGTGTGGGTAATGGTGCCCAACTGTAGTGTGGGTAATGGTGCCCAGCTGTAGTGTGGGTAATGGTGCCCAGCTGTAGTGTGGGTAATGGTGCCCAGCTGTAGTGTGGGTAATGGTGCCCAGCTGTAGTGTGGGTAATGGTACCAAGCTGTAGTGTTTGTAATGGTACCAAGCTGTAGTGTGGGTAATGGTGCTCAGCTGTAGTGTGGGTAATGGTGCCCAGCTGTAGTGTGGGTAATGGGGCCCAGCTGTAGTGTGGGTAATGGTGCCCAGCTGTAGTGTGGGTAATGGTGCCCAGCTGTAGTGTGGGTAATGGTGCCCAGCTGTAGTGTGGGTAATGGTGCCCAGCTGTAGTGTGGGCAATGGTGCCAAGCTGTAGTGTGGGTAATGGTGCCCAGCTGTAGTGTGGGTAATGGTACCCAGCTGTAGTGTGGGTAATGGTGCCCAGCTGTAGTGTGGGTAATGGTGCCCAGCTGTAGTGTGGGTAATGGTGCCCAGCTGTAGTGTGGGTAATGGTGCCCAGCTGTAGTGTGGGCAATGGTGCCCAGCTGTAGTGTGGGTAATGGAGTCAGAACTGTGAACAAATTCTCGTATATCTGAAATATTTTTATTGCTGACTTGATCTGAATATAAATTCCCCAGCATTTGCTTCTCTCTCACACGCAGCTCTGAGTGTTGCCAAGTGAACGTGTGTATAGTGCAGTTGATCTCCAGCTGCTGGGCCCGACACCTTGCTACTCACAGAGTTGATCTACCCTTTCATATGTGCTGTTTAATTCTTCCCCCCAGATCTTTCTTCTTGCACGTTGTCTGTAGTGTCTAAATTACCCTTGGCCAAAGGTACTTGTCGACAAACACTTGACTCTCTCTCTCTCTCTCTCTCTCTCTCTCTCTCTCTCTCTCTCTCTCTCTCTCTCTCTCTCTCTCTCTCTCTCTCTCTCTCTCTCTCTCTCTCTCTCTCTCTCTCCCAGCTCAGGCTGACAGATTTCACTCCTTGATGTAGGAAACCCATGTCAGGGAGCATAGTTAGCTGTTGTTCCCACAATGTAACTACGATATAGAGTAGTAACAAACTCTGGTGTGGGTGTTCCCATAATGTAACTGCTATATACAGTAGGGTAGCAACACACTGTGGTGTGGGTGTTCCCACATTGTAACTGCTATATACAGTAGGGTAGCAACACACTGTGGTGTGGGTGTTCCCACAATGTAACTGCTATATACAGTAGGGTAGCAACACACTGTGGTGTGGGTGTTCCCACATTGTAACTGCTATATACAGTAGGGTAGCAACACACTGTGGTGTGGGTGTTCCCACAATGTAACTGCTATATACAGTAGGGTAGCAACACACTGTGGTGTGGGTGTTCCCACAGTGTAACTGCTATATACAGTAGGGTAGCAACACACTGTGGTGTTGGTGTTCCCACAATGTAACTGCTATATACAGTAGGGTAGCAACACACTGTGGTGTGGGTGTTCCCACATTGTAACTGCTATATACAGCAGGGTAGCAACACACTGTGGTGTGGGTGTTCCCACAATGTAACTGCTGTATACAGTAGGGTAGCAACACACTGTGGTGTGGGTGTTCCCACAATGTAACTGCTATATACAGTAGGGTAGCAACACACTGTGGTGTGGGTGTTCCCACAGTGTAACTGCTACTTATATAGAGTAGGGTAACAGCACATTCGGGGGTCTTTCTAATTTTGTTTCATGAACAATATTTACTGCTCATGGAGACTGGGGTGAGGCGGGGAAGAGATGCTGAGTTGAATGGGGTGAATGGGGACGGCTGGGTTGTATGGGATGAGTGGGGGCGGGGAGAGAGGCTGAGTTTCATGGGGTGAGGGTGGGGGAGTACGATTGATTGAGTATAGATTTCTCAAGCTTCGCAAAAGCGAGGTTGTGGACACGGGGTGGGGTGAATAGTGGAGAGACGTGGGTGGGGTAGAGTGGGGGTAGGGTGGGCAAGGGAACACACCTGGTCTATGCAAATGTTTGGGACTTTATACCAGGGTGACAAACAGCATCAGGTTGTTATTTCTTAAGTGTTACTTGATTCCAGAATTTTATATATATATATATATATATATATATATATATATATATATATATATATATATATATATATATATATATATATATATATATATATATATATATATATATATATATATATATATATATATATATATATATATATATATATATATATATATATATATATATATATATATATATATATATATATATATATATATATATATATATATATATATATATATATATATATATATATATATATATATATATATATATATATATATATATATATATATATTGGTAAGTGTATTGGTGCTAGTTTTCCTGACACATCCATCTCCAGCATGTCATCTGCCTGGATCTCTGGTCAGTATTGTTTACACTTCAGTGTCCAAGCTTGTCTTGGGTCCCGTCAACATTCAGCCTCTTGGAGCTCTGTTTTTTACCCCTCACCTCCCTCTTTTATACCTCTTAACAGCACTACTCGCTGGTTAGTAGCTCCTGGTGTAGTAATACAATTACTGGATACATCTCAAACTTCTTACCCCTGCTACAATCTTCTTACATCTCACTCTTTACACTAGAATGATTTGCTTCATTTTCATTACTTAGTAAGAAACAGGAATTATATCTGACATAATAGTGGTGGATTATGCTCCTGCTTTCATTTACTTAGTAAGAAACAGGAATTATGCCTGACCTAATTGTGGTGGATTATGCTCCTGCTTTCATTTATATTACTTTATAAGAGACGAGAATCATTTCTGAGCCGTGTCTCCTACAGATACCATCAGTGGCTGGCATACACGAGTTTACAACTGCAAACATATATAATAATAGTCCAGATTGACTTTAGTCGCTGTTGCATCACCTTGCTGTCTTCTCTCTCTTCTCTCCTCCCATCCATGCCCTCCCTCACCATTTCCCAGGTGCCACTAATCCACTAGTGCCACTTTTCACACGTCACTGACTCTCCCGGAGCTGGGTGTTTTTGTTCCCTATTTTTATCAGTCTTCCTCGTGCTTGGAATAGTCTTCCCCTCTGGCTCCCACCTTGACTTGTCTCCTATCTTGTATACATTACTATCTTGTTTACATTACTATCGTGTATACATTACTATCGTGTATACATTACTATTTCATGTATATTAGTACTTCATGTACAGTGCTACCTAATGTATACTACTGTTTGATCAACACTGCTTTCTTGTATACAATGTTGTCTAATTTATACTGTTGTTATGTTTACATGGGTGTCTTATATACTGTGCTGTCTTACTTTATATTACTATAATAATTTGCTTGGTGCTCACACTAACAGTGTGTTGTAAAATAATATTTCTTGCGTAGTGCATTATGTGTATTGTGGTGTGGCTGTCTTCCCTCCACTCTCTCTGCTACCTCCACCTCTGCTGCCTTCACTCCCAGCTGCCTCCACCCACACACTGCTGTCTTCACTCCCAGCTACCTCTACTCCCTGCTACCTTCAATCCCATCTGGCTCTATCCCCAGTTGCCTTCATTCCCTGCTACCTCCACCTCCTCAGTTCTCATTCTTTACCATCTTCAGGTCACCGATGAAGCACATCAGCCACGTGACTTATACGAGGATAACGAATCTCAGGATAATCTTCGTGAGCGTCGTTATAAGGACACCGTTACCGTTCGGTGCACAACATAGCCAGTCCATTTTTGGAATACGCAACACCAGCGTAATGCCCTAGTCTGATTAAGTATGCTTACAAACTTAGTGCACTGTGAGGAGGACTAGGGAAGACATGATTACGACATACAAGATACTGAAAGGTTCCAAAGGGCTTATTTCCACGGTACAACACCTCTTGAAGGCCTTTTACACGCAGTTATAATGCTGTACAAGAAATCTCAGGGACTTAATGTTGATGAGATTCTGATATCGTGCAAGTTGAAATTCAGTTTTAATTAGCCGTATTTACATATTCTAACGTGGTTCCAACTCTGGCAAAAAAATATTTTAATTTGTAGATTTGGAACTGGTCGTTCAAGTCTTTTTCTTTAGTATGGAATTTATGGAACATCTCCCGCGACTGTATTCCATCGATTACAATATTTCAGAGTAGATAATTGATTGTAAAATGTTTAATGGTGTGAGTATCTAGCTTTACTGTGTTGTTGCTAGTCCAGGAATTGTTCTTACCCGTCCATCAATTGTTGTTAACCCTCCATCAATTGTTGTTAACCCTCCATCAATTGTTGTTAACCCTCCATCAATTGTTGTTAACCCTCCATCAATTGTTGTTAACCCTCCATCAATTGTTGTTAACACTCCATCAATTGTTGTTAACCCTCCATCAATTGTTGTTAACACTCCATCAATTGTTGTTAACACTCCATCAATTGTTGTTAACCCTCCATCAATTGTTGTTAACCCTCCATCAATTGTTGTTAACCCTCCATCAATTGTTGTTAACCCTCCATCAATTGTTGTTAACACTCCATCAATTGTTGTTAACACTCCATCAATTGTTAACCCTCCATCAATTGTTGTTAACCCTCCATCAATTGTTGTTAACCCTCCATCAATTGCTGTTAACCCTCCATCAATTGTTGTTAACCCTCCATCAATTGTTGTTAACCCTCCAGGAATTGTTGTTAACCCTCCATCAATTGTTGTTAACCCTCCATCAATTGTTGTTAACCCTCCATCAATTGTTGTTAACCCTCCATCAATTGTTGTTAACCCTCCATCAATTGTTGTTAACCCTCCATCAATTGTTGTTAACCCTCCAGGAATTGTTGTTAACCCTCCATCAATTGTTGTTAACCCTCCATCAATTGTTGTTAACCCTCCATCAATTGTTGTTAACCCTCCAGGAATTGTTGTTAACCCTCCATCAATTGTTGTTAACCCTCCATCAATTGTTGTTAACCCTCCATCAATTGTTGTTAACCCTCCATCAATTGTTGTTAACCCTCCATCAATTGTTGTTAACCCTCCAGGAATTGTTGTTAACCCTCCATCAATTGTTGTTAACCCTCCATCAATTGTTGTTAACCCTCCAGGAATTGTTGTTAACCCTCCATCAATTGTTGTTAACCCTCCATCAATTGTTGTTAACCCTCCATCAATTGTTGTTAACCCTCCATCAATTGTTGTTAACCCTCCATCAATTGTTGTTAACCCTCCAGGAATTGTTGTTAACCCTCCATCAATTGTTGTTAACCCTCCATCAATTGTTGTTAACCCTCCATCAATTGTTGTTAACCCTCCAGGAATTGTTGTTAACCCTCCATCAATTGTTGTTAACCCTCCATCAATTGTTGTTAACCCTCCATCAATTGTTGTTAACCCTCCATCAATTGTTGTTAACCCTCCATCAATTGTTGTTAACCCTCCAGGAATTGTTGTTAACCCTCCATCAATTGTTGTTAACCCTCCATCAATTGTTGTTAACCCTCCATCAATTGTTGTTAACCCTCCATCAATTGTTGTTAACCCTCCAGGAATTGTTGTTAGTCGTTGCAGTACAGCGACACCTGCAGCACACTTTACGAGTTACTGGGCGACATGGAGTGCTAACTTGGCGGAATATTTCAGGAGGGTGACCCTCTTACTGTCTCTCAAGATGGTTGCCCAGACACCAACTTCCATTTGCGGCCACCGTGACTAGAATGAAACACATGCTACCCTGGCTTTGTTGAGTAAAATTACGAGTCCTACACTGGAATCTTCCTCAGCACAAGAGGATCCCACTGCCTACATTGAGATTCTATTCAGCATAAGAGGATCCCAAGTCTTATACTGGGATGCTCCTCAGCACAAGTGGATCCCAAATCTTACAATGAGATCCTTCTCAGCTTAGGATGTAGTTGAAATATATAGTAACTATATATAGGTGAAACAACGTACAATGATGTACTAGTCACATGTACATTGGTGTACTAATGTACAGTGATGTATTATGTACATTGATGTACCAGTGTCATGTACAGTGATGTGCTAGTCATGTACATTGTACTAGTGTCATGAACATTGATGTACCAGTAATATGTACAGTCAGTGCAAGTACACATAAGCTGATCTCCTGGCATAACAAAGGTCACTCCTTCGCTAGTTAGTGTAGACCTAACAAAGGTCACTCCTTCACTAGTGTAGACCTAACAAAGGTCACTCCTTCGCTAGTTAGTGTAGACCTAACAAAGGTCACTCCTTCACTAGTGTAGACCTAACAAAGGTCACTCCTTCACTAGTTAGTGTAGACCTAACAAAGGTCACTCCTTCGCTAGTTAGTGTAGACCTAACAAAGGTCACTCCTTCACTAGTGTAGACCTAACAAAGGTCACTCCTTCACTAGTTAGTGTAAACCTAACAAAGGTCACTCCTTCACTAGTGTAGACCTAACAAAGGTCACTCCTTCACTAGTTAGTGTAGACCTAACAAAGGTCACTCCTTCACTAGTGTAGACCTAACAAAGGTCACTCCTTCACTAGTTAGTGTAGACCTAACAAAGGTCACTCCTTCACTAGTGTAGACCTAACAAAGGTCACTCCTTCACTAGTTAGTGTAGACCTAACAAAGGTCACTCCTTCGCTAGTTAGTGTAGACCTAACAAAGGTCACTCCTTCGCTAGTTAGTGTAGACCTAACAAAGGTCACTCCTTCGCTAGTTAGTGTAGACCTAACAAAGGTCACTCCTTCACTAGTTAGTGTAGACCTAACAAAGGTCACTCCTTCACTAGTGTAGACCTAACAAAGGTCACTCCACTAGTTAGTGTAGACCTAACAAAGGTCAATCCTTCACTAGTTAGTGTAGACCTAACAAAGGTCACTCCACTAGTTAGTGTAGACCTAACAAAGGTCACTCCTTCACTAGTTAGTGTAGACCTAACAAAGGTCACTCCTTCACTAGTTAGTGTAGGTCACTCCTTCACTAGTTAGTGTAGGTCACTCCTTCACTAGTTAGTGTAGGTCACTCCTTCACTAGTTAGTGTAGGTCACTCCTTCACTAGTTAGTGTAGGTCACTCCTTCACTAGTTAGTGTAGGTCACTCCTTCACTAGTTAGTGTAGGTCACTCCTTCACTAGTTAGTGTAGGTCACTCCTTCACTAGTTAGTGTAGGTCACTCCTTCACTAGTTAGTGTAGGTCACTCCTTCACTAGTTAGTGTAGGTCACTCCTTCACTAGTTAGTGTAGGTCACTCCTTCACTAGTTAGTGTAGGTCACTCCTTCACTAGTTAGTGTAGGTCACTCCTTCACTAGTTAGTGTAGGTCACTCCTTCACTAGGGCAGACATAACAAAGGTCACTCCTTCACTAGGGCAGACATAACAAGCAGACATAACAAAGGTCACTCCTTCACTAGGGCAGACAACAAACGTCACTCCCTCACTCGGGCAGACATAACAAAGGTCACTCCTTCACTAGGGCAGACATAACAAAGGTCACTCCTTCACTAGGGCAGACATAACAAAGGTCACTCCTTCACTAGGGCAGACATAACAAAGGTCACTCCTTCACTAGGGCAGACATAACAAAGGTCACTCCTTCACTAGGGCAGACATAACAAAGGTCACTCCTTCACTAGGGCAGACATAACAAAGGTCACTCCTTCACTAGGGCAGACAACAAAGGTCACTCCTTCACTAGGGCAGACATAACAAAGGTCACTCCTTCACTAGGGCAGACATAACAAAGGTCACTCCTTCACTAGGGCAGACATAACAAAGGTCACTCCTTCACTAGGGCAGACATAACAAAGGTCACTCCTTCACTAGGGCAGACATAACAAAGGTCACTCCTTCACTAGGGCAGACATAACAAAGGTCACTCCTGGAAGCTATATAGCGTAGTTATCAATGTTTCTCACTAAGTTGGAAGCTATATAGCGTAGTTATCCATGTTTCTCACTAAAGTTGGAAGCTATATAGCGTAGTTATCCATGTTTCTCACTAAAGTTGGAAGCTATATAGCGTAGTTATCCATGTTTCTCACTAAAGTTGGAAGCTATATAGCGTAGTTATCCATGTTTCTCACTAAAGTTGGAAGCTATATAGCGCAGTTATCCATGTTTCTCACTAAAGTTGGAAGCTATATAGTGTAGTTATCCATGTTTCTCACTAAAGTTGGAAGCTATATAGCGTAGTTATCCATGTTTCTCACTAAGTTGGAAGCTATATAGCGTAGTTATCCATGTTTCTCACTAAGTTGGAAGCTATATAGCGAAGTTATCCATGTTTCTCACTAAGTTGGAAGCTATATAGCATAGTTATCCATGTTTCTCACTAAGTTGGAAGCTATATAGCGTAGTTATCCATGTTTCTCACTAAGTTGGAAGCTATATAGCGTAGTTATCCATGTTTTATGTCTCCCTTGTATTGTGTGAGCGTTTTGGCTGGGCTGTTTTTATGTTTCACAATAACACTGTTGCCTTTTTGGTGTTGCTGCTGCAATAAAGTTAGTACCGCGCGGTGCAGCGAGAGAGAGAGAGAGAGAGAGAGAGAGAGAGAGAGAGAGAGGGAGAGGGGCACGAGTGTGGCAAAACTTTAAAGGCTTAATCTAAATCTCACATTTACAGCACACCCAGAAGGTAGAACCAGTTGGTGGAACCAAGGGGGGTAGAACTAGGAGGTGGAACCAAGGGGGTAGAACTAGGAGGTGGAACCAAGGGGGTAGAACTAGGAGGTGGAACCAAGGGGGTAGAACTAGGAGGTGGAACCAAGGGGGTAGAACTAGGAGGTGGAACCAAGGGGGTAGAACTAGGAGGTGGAACCAAGGGGGTAGAACTAGGAGGTGGAACCAAGGGGGGTAGAACTAGGAGGTGGAACCAAGGGGGGTAGAACTAGGAGGTGGAACCAAGGGGGTAGAACTAGGAGGTGGAACCAAGGGGGTAGAACTAGGAGGTGGAACCAAGGGGGTAGAACTAGGAGGTGGAACCAAGGGGGTAGAACTAGGAGGTGGAACCAAGGGGGTAGAACTAGGAGGTGGAACCAAGGGGGGTAGAACTAGGAGGTGGAACCAAGGGGGGTAGAACTAGGAGGTGGAACCAAGGGGGTAGAACTAGGAGGTGGAACCAAGGGGGTAGAACTAGGAGGTGGAACCAAGGGGGTAGAACTAGGAGGTGGAACCAAGGGGGTAGAACTAGGAGGTGGAACCAAGGGGGTAGAACTAGGAGGTGGAACCAAGGGGGTAGAACTAGGAGGTGGAACCAAGGGGGTAGAACTAGGAGGTGGAACCAAGGGGGTAGAACTAGGAGGTGGAACCAAGGGGGTAGAACTAGGAGGTGGAACCAAGGGGGTAGAACTAGGAGGTGGAACC
Source organism: Cherax quadricarinatus (assembly GCF_038502225.1). NCBI lineage: Eukaryota > Metazoa > Arthropoda > Malacostraca > Decapoda > Parastacidae > Cherax > Cherax quadricarinatus. The sequence continues at coordinate 79,456 of NW_027196305.1, read as the reverse complement.
AAGGGGGTAGAACTAGGAGGTGGAACCAAGGGGGTAGAACTAGGAGGTGGAACCAAGGGGGGTAGAACTAGGAGGTGGAACCAATGGGGGTAGAACTAGGAGGTGGAACCAAGGGGGTAGAACTAGGAGGTGGAACCAAGGGGGTAGAACTAGGAGGTGGAACCAAGGGGGTAGAACTAGGAGGTGGAACCAAGGGGGTAGAACTAGGAGGTGGAACCAAGGGGGTAGAACTAGGAGGTGGAACCAAGGGGGTAGAACTAGGAGGGAGAACTAGGAGGTGGAACCAAGGGGGTAGAACTAGGAGGTGGAACCAAGGGGGTAGAACTAGGAGGTGGAACCAAGGGGGTAGAACTAGGAGGTGGAACCAAGGGGGTAGAACTAGGAGGTGGAACCAAGGGGGTAGAACTAGGAGGTGGAACCAAGGGGGTAGAACTAGGAGGTGGAACCAAGGGGGTAGAACTAGGAGGTGGAACCAAGGGGGTAGAACTAGGAGGTGGAACCAACGGGGTAGAACTAGGAGGTGGAACCAAGGGGGTAGAACTAGGAGGTGGAACCAAGGGGGTAGAACTAGGAGGTGGAACCAACGGGGTAGAACTAGGAGGTGGAACCAAGGGGGTAGAACTAGGAGGTGGAACCAAGGGGGTAGAACTAGGAGGTGGAACCAAGGGGGTAGAACTAGGAGGTGGAACCAAGGGGGTAGAACTAGGAGGTGGAACCAATGGGGGTAGAACTAGGAGGTGGAACCAAGGGGGTAGAACTAGGAGGGAGAACTAGGAGGTGGAACCAAGGGGGTAGAACTAGGAGGTGGAACCAAGGGGGTAGAACTAGGAGGGAGAACTAGGAGGTGGAGCCAAGGGGGTAGAACTAGGAGGTGGAACCAAGGGGGTAGAACTAGGAGGGAGAACCAGGTGGTGGAATCAAGGGGGGTAAAACTAGGAGGGAGAACCAGGAGGTGGAACCAAGGGGGTAGAACTAGGAGGGAGAATCAGGAGGTGGAACCAAGGGGGTAGAACTAGGAGGGAGAACCAGGAGGTGGAACCAAGGGGGGTAGAACTAGGAGGGAGAACCAGGAGTTGGAACCAAGGGGGTAGAACTAGGAGGGAGAACGAGGAGGTGGAACCAGGAGGTGGAACCAAGGGGGTAGAACTAGGAGGTGGACCCAAGGGGGTAGAACTAGGAGGTGGAACCAAGGGGGTAGAACTAGGAGGTGGAACCAAGGGGGTAGAACTAGGAGGTGGAACCAAGGGGGTAGAACTAGGAGGTGGAACCAAGGGGGTAGAACTAGGAGGTGGAACCAAGGGGGTAGAACTAGGAGGTGGAACCAAGAGGGTAGAACTAGGAGGTGGAACCAAGGGGGTAGAACTAGGAGGTGGAACCAAGGGGGTAGAACTAGGAGGTGGAACCAAGGGGGTAGAACTAGGAGGTGGAACCAACGGGGTAGAACTAGGAGGTGGAACCAAGGGGGTAGAACTAGGAGGTGGAACCAAGGGGGTAGAACTAGGAGGTGGAACCAACGGGGTAGAACTAGGAGGTGGAACCAAGGGGGTAGAACTAGGAGGTGGAACCAAGGGGGTAGAACTAGGAGGTGGAACCAAGGGGGTAGAACTAGGAGGTGGAACCAAGGGGGTAGAACTAGGAGGTGGAACCAAGGGGGGTAGAACTAGGAGGTGGAACCAAGGGGGTAGAACTAGGAGGGAGAACCAGGAGGTGGAACCAAAGGGGGTAGAACTAGGAGGTGGAACCAAGGGGGTAGAACTAGGAGGGAGAACCAGGAGGTGGAACCAAGGGGGTAGAACTAGGAGGTGGAACCAAGGGGGTAGAACTAGGAGGGAGAACCAGGTGGTGGAATCAAGGGGGGTAGAACTAGGAGGGAGAACCAGGAGGTGGAACCAAGGGGGTAGAACTAGGAGGGAGAACGAGGAGGTGGAACCAGGAGGTAGAACCAGAAGGTAGAACCAGGTGGTGGAACCAAGGGGGGTAGAACTAGGAGGGAGAACCAGGAGGTGGAACCAAGGGGGGTAGAACCAGGATGTGGAACCAAGGGGGTAGAACTAGGAGGTGGAACCAAGGGGGGTAGAACTAGGAGGGAGAACCAGGAGGGAGAACCAGGAGGTGGAACCATGGGGGTAGAACTAGGAGGGAGAACCAGGAGGTGGAACCAGGGGGGTAGAACTAGGAGGGAGAACCAGGAGGTGGAACCAAGGGGGGTAGAACTAGGAGGGAGAACCAGAAGGTGGAACCAAGGGGAGTAGAACTAGGAGGGAGAACCAGGAGGTGGAATCAAGGGGGGTAGAACTAGGAGGGAGAACCAGGAGGTGGAACCAAGGGGGTAGAACTAGGAGGGAGAACCAGGAGGTGGAACCAAGGGGGGTAGAACTAGGAGGGAGAACCAGGAGGTGGAACCAAGGGGGGTAGAACTAGGAGGGAGAACCAGAAGGTGGAACCAAGGGGGGCAGAACTAGGAGGGAGAACCAGGAGGTGGAACCAAGGGGGTAGAACTAGGAGGGAGAACCAGAAGGTGGAACCAAGGGGGGCAGAACTAGGAGGGAGAACCAGGAGGTGGAACCAAGGGGGTAGAACTAGGAGGGAGAACGAGGAGGTGGAACCAGGAGGTAGAACCAGAAGGTAGAACCAGGTGGTGGAACCAGAAGGTAGAACCAGGAGGTGGAATCAGGAGGTGGAACCATAAGGTAGAACCGGAAGGTGGAACCAGAATGTGGAACCAGAAGGTAGAACAAGGAGGTAGAACCAGGTGGTGGAACCAGAAGGTAGAACCAGGAGGTGGAGCCAGAAGGTAGAACCAGGAGGTAAAAGCCAGAAGGATGAATCAGGAGGTGGAAGCCGGAGGTAGAACCAGAGGGTTGAACCAGGGGGTAGAACCGGTAAATAGAACCAAGAGGTTGAACCAGGAGACAGAACCAGCCTGTAATGGCATCTCTCACGCGAGTTCATACCAAGCACAAATCCGCTTTTAATGTGTTTTGCTGAAGTTAGTTGTACACGCAGATTAAGGTGCCAAATGTATCTTAAAGTGCCTTACCAGGTGCCTCTCAGCCAGGCACTGATGCCTCTCAACGAGGCACTGGTGCCTCTCAGCCAGGCACTGGTGCCTCTCAACGAGGCACTGGTGCCTCTCAGCCAGGCACTGGTGCCTCTCAGCCAGGCACTGGTGCCTCTCAACGAGGCACTGGTGCCTCTCAGCCAGGCACTGGTGCCTCAGCCAGGCACTGGTGCCTCTCAGCGAGGCACTGGTGCCTCTCAGCCAGGCACTGATGCCTCTCAACGAGGCACTGGTGCTTCTCAGCCAAGCACTGGTGCCTCTCAGCGAGGCACTGGTGCCTCTCAGCCAGGCACTGGTGCCTCTCAGCGAGGCACTGGTGCCTCTCAGCCAGGCACTGGTGCTTCTCAGCCAAGCACTGGTGCCTCTCATCCAGGCACTGGTGCCTCTCATCCAGGCACTGGCGCCTTTCATTCAGGCACTGTCACCTTCCCCTCCCTGTCACCTCTCCCTCCCTGTCACATTCCCCTCCCTGTCACCTTACCCTCCCTGTCACATTCCCCTCCCTGTCACCTTACCCTCCCTGTCACCTCGCCCTCCCTGTCACCTCCCCCTCCCTGTCACCTCCCCCTCCCTGTCACCTCTCCCTCCCTGTCACCTCTCCCTCCCTGTCACCTCTCCCTCCCTGTCACCTCCCCCTCCCTGTCACCTCTCCCTCCCTGTCACCTCTCCCTCCCTGTCACCCCCCTCCCTGTTTTAACGTTTTTCTCCCTCACTGAATTGTTCACTCACAGCAGACACAAAGTGTTGTCTTACAGCAGACACAGTGTTCACTCACAGCAGCCACTTATAATTGTTCACTCACAGCAGACACAAAGTGTTGTCTTACAGCAGACACAGTGTTCACTCACAGCAGCCACTTATAATTGTTCACTCACAGCAGCCTCTTATAATTGTTCACTCACAGCAGACAGTGTTCTCTCACAGCAGCCTCTTATAATTGTTCACTCACAGCAGACACAGTGTTCACTCGCAGCAGCCACTTATAATTGTTCACTCACAGCAGACACAGTGTTCTCTCACAGCAGACACAGTGTTCTCTCACAGCAGCCTCTTATAATTGTTCACTCACAGCAGACACAGTGTTCACTCGCAGCAGCCACTTATAATTGTTCACTCACAGCAGACACAGTGTTCTCTCACAGCAGACACAGTGTTCTCTCACAGCAGCCTCTTATAATTGTTCACTCACAGCAGACACAGTGTTCACTCGCAGCAGCCACTTATAATTGTTCACTCACAGCAGACACAGTGTTCTCTCACAGCAGACACAGTGTTCTCTCACAGCAGCCTCTTATAATTGTTCACTCACAGCAGACACAGTGTTCACTCGCAGCAGCCACTTATAATTGTTCACTCACAGCAGACACAGTGTTCTCTCACAGCAGACACAGTGTTCTCTCACAGCAGCCTCTTATAATTGTTCACTCACAGCAGACACAGTGTTCACTCGCAGCAGCCACTTATAATTGTTCACTCACAGCAGACACAGTGTTCTCTCACAGCAGACACAGTGTTCTCTCACAGCAGCCTCTTATAATTGTTCACTCACAGCAGACACAGTGTTCTCTCACAGCAGACACAGTGTTCTCTCACAGCAGCCTCTTATAATTGTTCACTCACAGCAGACACAGTGTTCTCTCACAGCAGACACAGTGTTCACTCGCAGCAGCCACTTATAATTGTTCACTCACAGCAGACACAGTGTTCTCTCACAGCAGACACAGTGTTCTCTCACAGCAGCCTCTTATAATTGTTCACTCACAGCAGACACAGTGTTCTCTCACAGCAGCCTCTTATAATTGTTCACTCACAGCAGACACAGTGTTCTCTCACAGCAGACACAGTGTTCTCTCACAGCGGCCACTTACAAGTGTTATCACAGCGGCCACTTACAAGTGTTATCACAACGGCCACTTACAAAGTGTTATCACAGCGGCCACTTACAAAGTGTTATCACAGCGGCCACTTACAAAGTGTTATCACAGCGGCCACTTACAAAGTGTTATCACAGCGGCCACTTACAAGTGTTATCACAGCGGCCACTTACAAAGTGTTATCACAACGGCCACTTACAAAGTGTTATCACAGCGGCCACTTACAAAGTGTTATCACAGCGGCCACTTACAAAGTGTTATCACAGCGGCCACTTACAAAGTGTTATCACAGCGGCCACTTACAAAGTGTTATCACAGCGGCCACTTACAAGTGTTATCACAGCGGCCACTTACAAAGTGTTATCACAGCGGCCACTTACAAAGTGTTATCACAGCAGCCACTTACAAAGTGTTATCACAGCGGCCACTTACAAAGTGTTATCACAGCGGCCACTTACAAAGTGTTATCACAGCGGCCACTTACAAAGTGTTATCACAGCGGCCACTTACAAAGTGTTATCACAGGCCACTTACAAAGTGTTATCACAGCGGCCACTTACAAAGTGTTATCACAGCGGCCACTTACAAAGTGTTATCACAGCGGCCACTTACAAGTGTTATCACAGCGGCCACTTACAAAGTGTTATCACAGCGGCCACTTACAAAGTGTTATCACAGCGGCCACTTACAAAGTGTTATCACAGCGGCCACTTACAAAGTGTTCCAGAGACCAACATTGTTTTTGTATCCGAAATTACTCCCGGGAAAGAAGTTTAACTTTCAAACTTTAGCAGGAGATTCTCACGATAGTAAACAGCAGCTGCAACAGTAGTAGCAGCAGCTGCAGCAGTAGTAGCAGCAGCAGCTGCAGCAGTAGTAGCAGCAGCTGCAGCAGTAGTAGCAGCAGCTGCAGCAGTAGTAGCAGCAGCTGCAGCAGTAGTAGCAGCAGCTGCAGCAGTAGTAGCAGCAGCTGCAGCAGTAGTAGCAGCAGCTGCAGCAGTAGTAGCAGCAGCAGCTGTACTTCAGCAGCAAGGCAGCGTCGTTGCACACCGTTGCAGCAGCGTTGTCGCATGCTGTTGTCGCAGGCAGCAGCGCAGCAGCAGTAGCGCAGCAGCAGTAGCCGCGGCTAGCAGCAGCAGCAGTGCAGCTGCGCAGCAGCAACAGCAGTACAGCAGCGTTGTTCGCAAGCAGCAGCAACAGCAGTAGTAGCGTTGTCGCAGCATAGCAGCCGCAGTGAGCAGCACGCGAGCAGCAGCAGCCGCAGTTAGCAGCAGCGTTGCCGCAGCAGCAGTAGCCGCACGCAGCAACAGCAGTAGTTGCGTTGCTGCAGCAAACAGCAGTTGCTAGCAGCTGCAGCAGCAGCGTTAGTACAGTAGCAGCAGCTGTCGCAGCAGCGCACAGCGATTGGCAGCAGCAGCATGCGCTGTGGTCGCGTTGCGCAGCGCTTGTCGGTTGCTGTTAACCCGCGTTGCAGCAGAGCGTACCGCAGCGTTAGGCGCGAGCAGTTAGTCCGCTGTCAGCAGTGCTAGCTCAGCAGCGCAGTGGCTGTCGCATGCTGCGCAGCAGCAGCAGCTGTCCGCAGTAGCAGTTGCAGCCGCAGCAGCAGAGCGCGCGGCTAGTTGCTGCTCGTTCAGCTTGCAGTGCGTTGTCGCAGCTAGAGCGGCGCCAAACAGCAAGCAGCCGCGCAGAGATGCTTGCTGCCGCAACAGCAGTGCTGCTGTCGCAACACACTGTTGCTGTCGCAACAGCAGCGCTGCTGTCGCTTGTTAGTTGGTGCTGTCGCAGCAGCAGCAATCGTCGCGTAGCAGCTGCGTCGCTAGCATGCTGCTGCTGCTGTTGTTAGCAGCTGCCGCTGTCGCAAGTGAGTTGCGTTGCTGTCGCGCTGCAGTTGCGCGTGCAGCAGCGCCTTGCTGTCGCCATGCTGCTGCGCTGTTCGCGCTTAGCTGCCGTTGCAGCAGCTTGCGCTGCTGCTGCAGCAGCCAAACATCGATTGCGCTGGCAGCCAGCAAAAACAGCTGCTGCTGCTGTTCAGCAGCCTTGCTGTCGCGTTAGCGAGCAGCTGCTGTCGCAGCAGCAGCGCTGTCGCGCAGCAGCTTGCTGCTGTTGTTGGCAGTGCTGCCGTCGCCGTGCTAGTTGTTGCTGTCGTTAGCAGCAGGCGCTGTCGCAAGCAGCAGCGTTGCTCCGCAGCACGCAGCTGCCGCTGCAGCAGCCAAACCGTTGCGTTGGGCAGCAGCACGCTTGTCCGCTTGCTGCGCAGCAGCTGCCTGCTGCCGTTGTTGCAGCTGTGCCGTTGCTGCATGCAGCGCTGTGTTGCCAGCGCTGCTGCGTCAAGCAGAGCGTGCGTGTTACGCGTGTAGCTGCAGCGCTGTCGCTGCTATGCAAGCTGCTGTCGCTACAGCAGCGCTAGCTAGCAGTAGCAAACGTTGCTGTTATAGCAGCAACGTTGCTGCTGCAAACGTTGCTTGCTGTTATAGTTGCAGACAGCATCGTTGCTCAGCAGCGCAGCTGCTGCAGTAGCAGCAGCAGTTGCGCAGCAGCAACAGCAGTAACTGTTAGTAGTGCAGCAGCAACAGCAGTAGCAGCAGCACCGCAAGCAGCAGCAACAGCAGCAGTTGCGTTGTCGCAGTTGCGCAGTCAGCGCAGCAGCAGTGTTAGCCGAGCAGCAGCGCTACCCGCAAGCAGCAGTAGCAGATTGCTTACGCAGCACCGCAGCAGTGCTTAGCAGGCAGCAGCCGTAGCAGCGCAGCAGCAGTAGCAGCTGCAGCAGCCGCAGCATGCGCTTGCAGGCTGCAGCGTTGTCGCAGCTGCAGCTGTCGCGCAGTAGCCGTTGTCGCAGCGCGTTGTCGCATTAGCAGCAGCTGCTGTCGCGTTGCGCGAGCAGCAGCAGCGTTGTCAGCGTTGCAAAGCGTGCTAGCGGCAAGCAGCAGCTGTGCAACAGTAGCGTGCAGTCGCAACAGTGTGCGTTGTCGCAGCATAGCAGCGCTGTCGCTGCAGCAGCAGCGCTGTCGCTAGCGCAGCAGCAGTAGTAGCAACAGCAGCAGCAGTAGTAGCAACAGTAGCACCAGCAGTAGCAGCAGTAGCAGCAGTAGTAGCAACAGCAGCAGAAGTAGCGGAAGTAGCAACAGCAATAACAGCAGCAAAATAAAGGATAATATTGGAAGGTGTGCTTGGTGTGACTCATGGAGCAGGCAGGTTAGTAGTGTAGTCTGGCGAGACTATCCATCAGAGCAGCTGTCACACCCGTCCCTTACACCTGTCTCTCACACCTGCCCTTCCGTCACACCTGCTACTCGCTTGATAAATCACCTCTGCCACTCCACCCTGGCACTACTGCTAAACTAATATACGTTATCCACTTATTTCTCAAACACAAGTGTCTTAGTGAGAGGTTCTATAGTGTTATGAACCTTGTAAATAAACCCAGTGTCGTCTACTGGTGTCATGAGTCTTGAGTGAACCCAGTGTCGTCTACTGGTTCATGAGTCTTGAGTGAACCCAGTGTCGTCTACTGGTTCATGAGTCTTGAGTGAACCCAGTGTCGTCTACTGGTTCATGAGTCTTGAGTGAACCCAGTGTCGTCTACTGGTTCATGAGTCTTGAGTGAACCCAGTGTCGTCTATTGGTTCATGAGTCTTGAGTGAACCAGTGTCGTCTACTGGTTCATGAGTATTGAGTGAACCCAGTGTCGTCTACTGGTGTCATGAGTCTTGAGTGAACCAGTGTCGTCTACTGGTGTCATGAGTCTTGAGTGAACCCAGTGTCGTCTACTGGTGTCATGAGTCTTGAGTGAACCCAGTGTCGTCTACTGGTGTCATGAGTCTTGAGTGAACCCAGTGTCGTCTACTGGTGTCATGAGTCTTGAGTGAACCCAGTGTCGTCTACTGGTTCATGAGTCTTGAGTGAACCCAGTGTCGTCTACTGGTGTCATGAGTCTTGAGTGAACCCAGTGTCGTCTACTGGTTCATGAGTCTTGAGTGAACCCAGTGTCCGTTACTGGAAAAGACACCGTCCCACCAGTGAACGACCATCATCGTCTCGGTACAGGACGACTCCAACACCGTCCCAGTAGAGGAAGACTCCAACACCGTCCCAGTAGAGGACATCAACACCGTCCCAGTAGAGGACGACACCAACACCGTCCCAGTAGAGGACGACACCAACACCGTCCCAGTAGAGGAAGACTCCAACACCGTCCAAGGAAAGGAAGACTCCAACACCGTCCCAGTAGAGGAAGACACCAACACCGTCCCAGTAGAGGAAGACACCAACACCGTCCCAGTAGAGGACGACTCCAACACCGTCCCAGTAGAGGACGACTCCAACACCGTCCCAGTAGAGGAAGACACCAACACCGTCCCAGTAGAGGAAGACTGCAACACCGTCCCAGTAGAGGAAGACTCCAACACCGTCCCAGTAGAGGAAGACACCAACACCTTCCCAGTAGAGGAAGACACCAGCACCGTCCCAGTAGAGGAAGACACCAACACCGTCCCAGTAGAGGACGACTCCAACACCGTCCCAGTAGAGGAAGACACCAACACCGTCCCAGTAGAGGACGACTCCAACACCGTCCCAGTAGAGGAAGACACCAACACCGTCCCAGTAGAGGACGACTCCAACACCGTCCCAATAGAGGACGACTCCAACACCGTCCCAGTAGAGGAAGACACCAACACCGTCCCAGTAGAGGACGACCCCAACACCGTCCCAGTAGAGGACGACCCCAACACCGTCCCAGTAGAGGACGACTCCAACACCGTCCCAGTAGAGGAAGACACCAACACCGTCCCAGTAGAGGACGACTCCAACACCGTCCCAGTAGAGGAGGACATAAACACCGTCCCAGTAGAGGAAGACTCCAACACCGTCCCAGTAGAGGACGACTCCAACACCGTCCCAGTAGAGGAAGACTCCAACACCGTCCCAGTAGAGGACGACTCCAACACCGTCCCAGTAGAGGACGACTCCAACACCGTCCCAGTAGAGGACGACTCCAACACCGTCCCAATAGAGGACGACTCCAACACCGTCCCAGTAGAGGAAGACACCAACACCGTCCCAGTAGAGGAAGACACCAACACCGTCCCAGTAGAGGACGACCCCAACACCGTCCCAGTAGAGGACGACCCCAACACCGTCCCAGTAGAGGACGACTCCAACACCGTCCCAGTAGAGGAAGACACCAACACCGTCCCAGTAGAGGAGGACATAAACACCGTCCCAGTAGAGGACGACTCCAACACCGTCCCAGTAGAGGACGACTCCAACACCGTCCCAGTAGAGGAAGACTCCAACACCGTCCCAGTAGAGGAAGACACCACCACCGTCCCAGTAGAGGACGACTCCAACACCGTCCCAGTAGAGGACGACATCAACACCGTCCCAGTAGAGGAAGACTCCAACACCGTCCCAGTAGAGGACGACATCAACACCGTCCCAGTAGAGGACGACATCAACACCGTCCCAGTAGAGGAAGACTCCAACACCGTCCCAGTAGAGGACGACATCAACACCGTCCCAGTAGAGGAAGACTCCAACACCGTCCCAGTAGAGGACGACATCAACACCGTCCCAGTAGAGGAAGACTCCAACACCGTCCCAGTAGAAGACGACTCCAACACCGTCCCAGTAGAGGACGACTCCAACACTATCCCCTGGCAGCTTGTAATTAAGCTCAAGCTTAAGCTTCAAAGCGAATCGTTCAAAAAAACAAACGAAAACCACCAACGTTAAATATTCTATGTGAAGACTCGAGACACCGGTTCTTAACCTCAGGTGTAATACAATATTCTTATTGCTGCTCCAGCCTCTACCGGATTCCCATCCACCACTCCCTTATTCTTCCATATTTCTCTCTCTCTCTCATTTCCTCTTATTTCCCTCTGTACCCTCTCTAATTCTCCTCCATTTATTCTTATTCACCCCAGTATCCTCACTTATTTCCCCCTATACGTCACTGGTGCAGCTAGCGGGACAGGTGGGTTGTGTTCCTGGTAACCTTGGTTATGAGGGTGACCTAGTGACCTTGGTGGTGAGTGTCGTAGTGACCTTGGTGGTGAGGGTGTAGTAGTGACCTTGGTGGTGAGGGTGTAGTAGTGACCTTCGTGAGAGTGGCGTAGTGACCTTAGTGGTGAGAGTGACGCAGTGACCTTGGTGGTGAGAGTGACGTAGTGACCTTGGTGGTGAGAGTGACGTAGTGACCTTGGTGGTGAGAGTGACGTAGTGACCTTGGTGGTGAGAGTGACGTAGTGACCTTGGTGGTGAGAGTGACGTAGTGACCTTGGTGGTGAGAGTGACGTACTGACATTGGTGGTGAGAGTGACGTAGTGACCTTGGTGGTGAGAGTGACGTAGTGACCTTGGTGGTGAGAGTGACGTAGTGACCTTGGTGGTGAGAGTGACGTAGTGACCTTGGTGGTGAGAGTGACGTAGTGACCTTGGTGAGAGTGACGTAGTGACCTTGGTAGTGAGAGTGACGTAGTGACCTTGGTGGTGAGAGTGACGTAGTGACCTTGGTGGTGAGAGTGACGCAGTGACCTTGGTGGTGAGAGTGAAGTAGTGACCTTGGTGGTGAGAGTGACGCAGTGACCTTGGTGGTGAGAGTGACGCAGTGACCTTGGTGGTGAGAGTGACGCAGTGACCTTGGTGGTGAGAGTGACATAGTGACCTTGGTGGTGAGTGACGTAGTGACCTTGGTGGTGAGAGTGACGCAGTGACCTTGGTGGTGAGACTGACGCAGTGACCTTGGTGAGAGTGACGCAGTGACCTTGGTGGTGAGAGTGACGTAGTGACCTTGATGGTGAGAGTGACGTAGTGACCTTGGTGGTGAGAGTGACGTAGTGACCTTGGTGGTGAGTGACGTAGTGACCTTGGTGGTGAGAGTGACGTAGTGACCTTGGTGGTGAGAGTGACGTAGTGACCTTGGTGGTGAGAGTGACGTAGTGACCTTGGTGGTGAGAGTGACGTAGTGACCTTGGTGGTGAGAGTGACGTAGTGACCTTGGTGGTGAGAGTGACGTAGTGACCTTGGTGGTGAGTGACATAGTGACCTTGGTGGTGAGAGAGACGAAGTGACCTTGGTGGTGAGAGTGACGTAGTGACCTTGGTGGTGAGAGTGACGTAGTGACCTTGGTGGTGAGAGTGACGTAGTGACCTTGGTGGTGAGAGTGACGTAGTGACCTTGGTGGTGAGAGTGACGTAGTGACCTTGGTGGTGAGAGTGACGTAGTGACCTTGGTGGCGAGAGTGACATAGTGACCTTGGTGGTGAGAGTGACACAGTGACCTTGGTGGTGAGAGTGACGTAGTGACCTTGGTGGTGAGAGTGACGTAGTGACCTTGGTGGTGAGAGTGACGTAGTGACCTTGGTGGTGAGAGTGAAGTAGTGACCTTGGTGGTGAGAGTGTCGTAGTGACCTTGGTGGTGAGAGTGACGTAGTGACCTTGGTGGTGAGTGACGTAGTGACCTTGGTGGTGAGAGTGACGTAGTGACCTTGGTGGTGAGAGTGACGCAGTGACCTTGGTGGTGAGAGTGTCGTAGTGACCTTGGTGGTGAGAGTGACGTAGTGACCTTTTTGGTGAGAGTGACGTAGTGACTTTGGTGGTGAGAGTGACGTAGTGACCTTGGTGGTGAGAGTGACGTAGTGACCTTGGTGGTGAGAGTGACGTAGTGACCTTGGTGGTGAGAGTGACGTAGTGACCTTGGTGGTGAGAGTGACGTAGTGACCTTGGTGGTGAGAGTGACGTAGTGTTCTTGGTGGTGAGAGTGACGTAGTGACCTTGGTGGTGAGAGTGACGTAGTGACCTTGGTGGTGAGAGTGACGTACTGACCTTGGTGGTGAGAGTGACGTAGTGACCTTGGTGGTGAGAGTGACGTAGTGACCTTGGTGGTGAGAGTGACGTAGTGACCTTGGTGGTGAGAGTGACGTAGTGACCTTGGTGGTGAGAGTGACGTAGTGACCTTGGTGGTGAGAGTGACGTAGTGACCTTGGTGGTGAGAGTGACGCAGTGACCTTGGTGGTGAGTGACGCAGTGACCTTGGTGGTGAGAGTGACGTAGTGACCTTGGTGGTGAGAGTGACGTAGTGACCTTGGTGGTGAGAGTGACGTAGTGACCTTGGTGGTGAGAGTGACGTACTGACCTTGGTGGTGAGAGTGACGTAGTGACCTTGGTGGTGAGAGTGACGTAGTGACCTTGGTGGTGAGAGTGACGTAGTGACCTTGGTGGTGAGAGTGACGTAGTGACCTTGGTGGTGAGAGTGACGTACTGACCTTGGTGGTGAGAGTGACGTAGTGACCTTGGTGGTGAGAGTGACGTAGTGACCTTGGTGGTGAGAGTGACGTAGTGACCTTGGTGGTGAGAGTGACGTAGTGACTTTGGTGGTGAGAGTGACGTACTGACCTTGGTGGTGAGAGTGACGTAGTGACCTTGGTGGTGAGAGTGACGTAGTGACCTTGGTGGTGAGAGTGTCGTAGTGACCTTGGTGGTGAGAGTGACGTAGTGACCTTGGTGGTGAGAGTGACGTAGTGACCTTGGTGGTGAGAGTGACGTAGTGACCTTGGTGGTGAGAGTGACGTAGTGACTTTGGTGGTGAGAGTGACGTACTGACCTTGGTGGTGAGAGTGACGTAGTGACCTTGGTGGTGAGAGTGACGTAGTGACCTTGGTGGTGAGAGTGACACAGTGACCTTGGTGGTGAGAGTGACGTAGTGACCTTGGTGGTGAGAGTGACGTAGTGACCTTGGTGGTGAGAGTGACGTAGTGACCTTGGTGGTGAGAGTGACGTAGTGACCTTGGTGGTGAGAGTGACGTAGTGACCTTGGTGGTGAGAGTGTCGTAGTGACCTTGGTGGTGAGAGTGACGTAGTGACCTTGGTGGTGAGAGTGACGTAGTGACCTTGGTGGTGAGAGTGACGTAGTGACCTTGGTGGTGAGAGTGTCGTAGTGACCTTGGTGGTGAGAGTGACGTAGTGACCTTGGTGGTGAGAGTGACGTAGTGACCTTGGTGGTGAGAGTGACGTAGTGACCTTGGTGGTGAGAGTGACGTAGTGACCTTGGTGGTGAGAGTGACGTAGTGACCTTGGTGGTGAGAGTGACGTAGTGACCTGGAAATTGTTTTGTTGTAGCTTCACAACTCTCACAACTGAGATGTTTATGAATTTCTGACTAAGAAAAGAACTGACAATGTTTATAGACTTGGAAGTGCTGGAAATGTTTATAGAATCCTGGCAATGTTTATAGACTTAGAAAAAGAACTGGCAATGTTTATAGGTTCCTGGAAATGTTTGCAGTTTAGTATAACATTATCTTTAAGTTAGTATTACAATAACAATAACATCATAACTTGTTGGGAACGTGTTCTGTCTTATTTTACGGGTTTTTAAGGCTTTTTGTGAATATAATGTTATCGCTTGTGTTATTATGAATGTTGAATGAGAGAGAGAAATGTTGAAGGTTGAACTGAGCTACCACCACCTTCAACCAGTGTTGTAATGGTTGTGTAGGCCTATGGGACTACCTTTATACCTTTAATATATACCTTACCTTTGATGGGTTTTTGTACTACCGCTTCCTTTATTCAGTGAGTTGCTCTCCCCTTCACTCACACCTGATTACTCTCATTCCACTCTGGCATTCACTCCTCTCTCTCATTTTTCTACTGTAACCTTGTACGGGGAATGTGTTTCTCAGTGTGTGTGGGGGGGAGGGGTGCTCTTGTCCTCTCCCCTTTATATAAGAGTGGTACATATAGTATAGCACAGTAGTGTGTGCTAACTTGTACATAGGTGAATGTAGAGTTACGGGGCTGTATATCATGTTCTTCACTACAGCTGTAAACCCCAGGCGGCACACATGTTCCTCTGTGCAACATGAAGTGAGCACCTGCTTGTGTGTGTGTGTGTGTGTTTTATTGGGATATAGTGTAGACACCTGCTATACATCTGTATGTGTTGGAACATAGGATAGATACCTTTTGTTACATAGACTGTATTGCAAGTGTTGGTCATTGTGTAGATGAAGGAGGTGGTAAGTAAAGTGGGGGAGGTGCTAAGATAGAGGAGAGTGCTGAGTAAGGTGGGGGAAGTGCTGAGTGAGGTAAGGGGAGTGCTGAGTGAGGTAGGGGGGGCTGAGTAAGGAAGCGGCAGTGTAGAATGCCAAATAGAACGAGAGGAATATGAAAAGGTCTTGGGAGTAATATCAGCTAACTTGTTTCATTCAAAGAACTCAGTAGGACAGCTGTCACAGCAGTCACAGCTGTCACAGCTGTCACAGCAGTTACAGCTGTCACAGCTGTCACAGCTGTCACAGCAGTCACAGCTGTCACAGCAGTCAGGAAAATGATGGGGTGGATAATGAGAAGCTTCAAAACAAGGGAAATTAAGGCCAGTTGTGACATTATTCAAATCTCTTGTGCTCTCTGGCTTATTGTTCAGTGTTGACGGCTTCGTTCAGAGAAGGAAAAATATCAAAAGTGGGACAGATTCAAAGATTTACGGCCCGTAAAGAGCCATTAAAGTATTTAAATTACTGGGAACAACCCAAGTTTTAAAAATGTACTCGCTGGAGCGGAGGAGAGTACATGATAACAAATTATATACAGGGAAGGTGCTTGAGGGCCTGGTCGTAACTCTGCACACTGCCATAACAACATACAAGTGTGAGAGCTATGGGAGAATGTATAAAATAATCCCGGTGACAGACAGGGGCGCCGCGGGCACAGTAAGAGAACATTGTATCAACATACCAGGTTTCAGAAATTTTAACATCTTACCAGAAGCTATTAGAAATACTTGACAGTTTTCTCTGGGAAGTGATGGATCACTGGATCATCCAAGCTGTGATAGATATATGGGTCATCAGCAGCAACAACCTGGTTGACCAGGCGAGCATCAGACAAGCCTGGCCCAGGGCCAGGCTGCCGGGGTACGAAAGCTCTCGAAACCCATCACAAGTACATCGAAAGTAGGGAGGGGAGGTGCTGAGTAATGAGGGGGAAAGTGCTGAGTAAGGAAGGGAGGTGCTGAGTAAGGAGGGAAGGTGCTGAGTAATGAGGGGAGAAGTGCTGAGTAAGGAAGGAAGGTGCTGAGTAAGAAGGGAAGGTGCTGAGTAAGGAGGGAAGGTGCTGAGTAATGAGGGGGAAAGTGCTGAGTAAGGAAGGTGCTGAGTAAGGAGGAAAGGTGCTGAGTAATGAGGGGGAAAGTGCTGAGTAAGGAAGGAAGGTGCTGAGTAAGAAGGGAAGGTGCTGAGTAATGAGGGGGAGGTGCTGAGTAATGAGGGGGAAAGTGCTGAGTAAGGAAGGAAGGTGCTGAGTAAGGAGGAAAGGTGCTGAGTAATGAGGGGAAAGTGCTGAGTAAGGAAGGTGCTGAGTAAGGAGGGAAGGTGCTGAGTAATGAGGGGGAAGTGCTGAGTATGGAAGGGAGGTGCTGAGTAAGGAGGGGAGGTGCTGAGTAAGGAGGAAAGGTGCTGAGTAATGAGGGGAAAGTGCTGAGTAAGGAAGGTGCTGAGTAAGGAGGAAAGGTGCTGAGTAAGGAGGGAAGGTGCTGAGTAATGAGGGGGAAGTGCTGAGTATGGAAGGGAGGTGCTTCATAATGAGAGGGGGAAGTGCTGAGTAAGGAGGGGAGGTGCTGAGTAAGGAGGGGGGAGATAGTATTGGGGTGGAGAGAAGGCCTTGGAAACGGCACCCTTACTTAATTAGAGCTGCTGGCGGCCTTGTTGTTCCCCGCCTCCTCCTCCTCCTCCTCCTCCTCCTCCTCCTCCTCCTCCTCCTCCTCCTCCTCCTCCTCCTCCTCCTCCTCCTCCTCCTCCTCTTCCTCCTCCTCCTCTTCCCTCTTCTCTTCACTTTCAGTTTCAATCCGTTTCCTCTCCAATTTATTTTTTTTCTAACTTCACCCCTTTCTTTTCCGCCTCTTTCCCACCACTCTTTTTCCCCCTTTCCTCTTCCATCTGTTTGTGTCACCATCTTACTCTCACTCTTCCATCTGTTTGTCACCATCTTACTCTCACTCTTCCATCTGTTTGTCACCATCTTACTCTCACTCTTCCATCTGTTTGTCACCATCTTACTCTCACTCTTCCATCTGTTTGTGTCACCATCTTACTCTCACTCTTCCATCTGTTTGTCACCATCTTACTCTCACTCTTCCATCTGTTTGTCACCATCTTACTCTCACTCTTCCATCTGTTTGTGTCACCATCTTCATGCCACTCTCACACTCTGATTAAAATTTGAATAGTTAGTCAGTGTAGGTATTAAGAGGATAAATGCCTCCGGCCTGTGTAGTGTTGCAATCCATGTATCGAATTTCCATTTTAAGTAGACAGTAGATTTGCAGTAAATATTGGGGGTGGAGGGGGAGGAGGGTAGGGGTGTACCTAGGTGGGTAGGGGAGGCCCCAGGAGAGGAAGGTGAGCACCTAGGTGGGTAAGAAAGGCCCCAGGAGAGGAAGGTGAACACCTAGGTGGGTAAGAAAGGCCCCAGGAGAGGAAGGTGAACACCTAGGTGGGTAAGAAAGGCCCCAGGAGAGGAAGGTGAACACCTAGGTGGGTAAGAAAGGCCCCAGGAGAGGAAGGTGAACACCTAGGTGGGTAAGAAAGGCCCCAGGAGAGGAAGGTGAACACCTAGGTGGGAAATGAAGACCCTGTGAGAGGGAGGTAAGCACCTAGAAGGAAGGTAGTAAGCACCTAGAAGGAAGGAGAGAGGTCAGCACCTAGAAGGAAGGATGGAGGTAAGCATTTAGGAGGAAGAGGGAGATGCCAGGAGAGTAGTGGCACCTAGGAGGCACCGGTGGTGTTATATTGGGTTGTTGGTGGAGGGTAGCATGTTGTGTTGTCCCTTATTGCAGTAGTGGAGTGTAGCCCCCTCCTTCACCCCAGCAGTAGTGGAGTGTAGCCCCCTCCTTCACCCCAGCAGCAGTGGAGTGTAGCCCCCTCCTTCACCCCAGCAGCAGTGGAGTGTAGCCCCCTCCTTCACCCCAGCAGCAGTGGAGTGTAGCCCCCTCCTTCACCCCAGCAGCAGTGGAGTGTAGCCCCCTCCTTCACCCCAGCAGCAGTGGAGTGTAGCCCCCTCCTTCACCCCAGCAGCAGTGGAGTGTAACCCCCTCCTTCACCCCAGCAGTAGTGGAGTGTAGCCCCCTCCTTCACCCCAGCAGCAGTGGAGTGTAGCCCCCTCCTTCACCCCAGCAGCAGTGGAGTGTAACCCCCTCCTTCACCCCAGCAGCAGTGGAGTGTAGCCCCCTCCTTCACCACAGCAGTAGTGGAGTGTAGCCCCCTCCTTCACCCCAGCAGTAGTGGAGTGTAGCCCCCTCCTTCACCCCAGCAGCAGTGGAGTGTAGCCCCCTCCTTCACCCCAGCAGCAGTGGAGTGTATCCCCCTCCTTCACCCCAGCAGGAGTGGAGTGTAGCCCCCTCCTTCACCCCAGCAGTAGTGGAGTGTAGCCCCCTCCTTCACCCCAGCAGCAGTGGAGTGTAGCCCCCTCCTTCACCCCAGCAGTAGTGGAGTGTAGCCCCCTCCTTCACCCCAGCAGCAGTGGAGTGTAACCCCTCCTTCACCCCAGCAGCAGTGGAGTGTAACCCCCTCCTTCACCCCAGCAGCAGTGGAGTGTAGCCCCCTCCTTCACCCCAGCAGTAGTGGAGTGTAGCCCCCTCCTTCACCCCAGCAGTAGTGGAGTGTAACCCCCTCCTTCACCCCAGCAGTAGTGGAGTGTAGCCCCCTCCTTCACCCCAGCAGTAGTGGAGTGTAGCCCCCTCCTTCACCCCAGCAGTAGTGGAGTGTAGCCCACTCCTTCACCCCAGCAGTAGTGGAGTGTAACCCCTCCTTCACCCCAGCAGTAGTGGAGTGTAGCCCACTCCTTCACCCCAGCAGTAGTGGAGTGTAACCCCCTCCTTCACCCCAGCAGTAGTGGAGTGTAACCCCCTCCTTCACCCCAGCAGTAGTGGAGTGTAGCCCCCTCCTTCACCCCAGCAGTAGTGGAGTTTAGCCCACTCCTTCACCCCAGCAGTAGTGGAGTGTAACCCACTCCTTCACCCCAGCAGTATTGAAGTGTAGCCCCCTCCTTCACCCCAGCAGTAGTGGAGTGTAGCCCCCTCCTTCACCCCAGTGGAGTGTAACAGTAGTGGAGTGTAACCCCCTCCTCCTTCACCCCAGCAGTAGTGGAGTGTAGCCCCCCCTTCACCCCAGCAGTAGTGGAGTGTAACCCCCTCCTTCACCCCAGCACCCCAGCAGTAGTGGAGTGTATCCCCCTCCTTCACCCCAGCAGTAGTGGAGTGTAACCCCCTCCTTCACCCCAGCAGCCCACTCCTTCACCCCAGCAGTAGTGGAGTGTAACCCCTCCTTCACCCCAGCAGTAGTGGAGTGTAACCCCTCCTTCACCCCAGCAGTAGTGGAGTGTAACCCCCTCCTTCACCCCAGCAGTAGTGGAGTGTAACCCCCTCCTTCACCCCAGCAGTAGTGGAGTGTAACCCCTCCTTCACCCCAGCAGTAGTGGAGTGTAACCCCCTCCGTAACCCCAGCAGGAGTGGAGTGGAACCCCTCCTTCACCCCAGCCCCCCTCCTTCACCCCAGCAGTAGTGGAGTGTAACCCCACCTTCACCCCAGCAGTAGTGGAGTGTAGCCCCCTCCTTCACCCCAGCAGTAGTGGAGTGTAGCCCCCTCCTTCACCCCAGCAGTAGTGGAGTGTAACCCCTCCTTCACCCCAGCAGTAGTGGAGTGTAGCCCCCTCCTTCACCCCAGCAGTAGTGGAGTGTAGCCCCCTCCTTCACCCCAGCAGTAGTGGAGTGTAGCCCCCTCCTTCACCCCAGCAGTAGTGGAGTGTAGCCCCCTCCTTCACCCCAGCAGTAGTGGAGTGTAGCCCCCTCCTTCACCCCAGCAGTAGTGGAGTGTAGCCCACTCCACCCCATCCAGCCTTCAACACGGTTCATCGGGGCCTGGGGAGTTGTGTGAGGACCACGTGGTTGGTGACTGTAAGGGATACACACACCCAGAGATGTATATCTCTCAGTGTATACATGGCGAAAGTTTACTGTGTCTTTAATCTGTTTTTATGGATTAAGGTGAAGACTTAGACTTGTAAACAGGTTATGTTTAGTCTTAATAACTCTCTTATAGCTGATGAGTTTAAAATCCCATTAATTACCCATTGATTCTGATCTTGCCTAATTGGATTTCTTTAAATTCACTGTAAATTGTTTATCGATGAGTTCCTCAAGTCAGGTCCTGATCAGCTGGTTTTAAGTGCCTACGTTGGAGTGCATGCTGCTAGCACCAACAACCTGACTTTATAAGGCCATCATCCAAGAGGCTTGGTCTAGTATTCAGTAGACATTGTCCCAACTCTTCAGTTTCAGGTTTCGTGTATGTTGTATGTACGGACTCAGTACTCCAGTGATGTTTGCGGGTGTGTACTCCACCTCATGGTGGGTATGCTGTGTGTACAGCCTCAGTACTCCAGTGATGTTTGCGGGTGTGTATCTCAGTAGTAGTACCAGTTCCTAGTAACCAGTTACCAGTAACCAGTGTACCAGTAGATGACTCACTACCAACCGTCTCTGCGTGAATCACTGTCTGTATTCATATTGCTGCTGACCACAGCAGTATTTCAAACACCCCCTCACATATGGGTACTGGGGTTAGTCAGTCTTACGAGTGAGAGCAAGGAGGCAGGTCACGGCTGTTTGGCGCTTCCCACACTATCCGTATTATACGTACTACCAGCCTACGTGAGTATTTCTTTACCCTATCCACGTGTTCGAACCCCCACATATGTACTCCACCTCATGGTGGGTATGCTGTGTGTACAGCCTCAGTACTCCAGTGATGTTTGCGGGTGTGTACTCCACCTCATGGTGGGTATGCTGTGTGTACAACCTCAATACTCCAGTGATGTTTGCGGGTGTGTACTCCACCTCATGGTGGGTATGCTGTGTGTATAGCCTCAGTACTCCAGTGATGTTTGCGGGTGTGTACTCCACCTCATGGGTTGCTGATCGTATTGAGGTACATTCCTAGGTCACGTCAGCTCACTGCAGAATTTTCAGTTGTGTGCATCATCCTAACATTCGTGTTGCTGTAATGGTTTTTCATTGCTCATACAGTCCTCCTGGAGGATACTGGAGAGAGAATTGAGTCACTGATTATTCGATATTATACACAACCCGCACATGGAAGAGAGAAGCTTACGACGACGCTTCGGCCCATCTTGGACCATTTACGCGGTGTTGTGCCTTTTTCTTCTTTATTCGGTGTTCCTACTGTTTATAAAGGCTTACACTTCGATTACAAAGGATTCGACATTGTGTACAAAAGATTTCACTTTGTGTACGAAGGATTCGACCTCGTTATAGTATTAACGACTCCATCTTTGTTTACAAAAGTCTTTGGCTGCGTTTACAA
This sequence comes from Cherax quadricarinatus, assembly GCF_038502225.1. Taxonomy (NCBI): domain Eukaryota; kingdom Metazoa; phylum Arthropoda; class Malacostraca; order Decapoda; family Parastacidae; genus Cherax; species Cherax quadricarinatus. The sequence goes on along the minus strand of NW_027196305.1, from coordinate 58,142 downwards.
AGGACTCCATCTTTGTTTACAAAAGTCTTTGGCTGCGTTTACAAAGGACTCCATCTTTGTTTACAAAAGTCTTTGGCTGCGTTTACAAAGGACTCCATCTTTGTTTACAAAAGTCTTTGGCTGCGTTTACAAAGGACTCCATCTTTGTTTACAAAAGTCTTTGGCTGCGTTTACAAAGGACTCCATCTTTGTTTACAAAAGTCTTTGGCTGCGTTTACAAAGGACTCCATCTTTGTTTACAAAAGTCTTTGGCTGCGTTTACAAAGGACTCCATCTTTGTTTACAAAAGTCTTTGGCTATGCTTGCAAAAGTCTTTGACTCCTCTTACCAAGGACTTTATCTTCGTGTACAAAGGACTCCCGCTTCTTGTACAAAAGACTCCCTTTTTTTTTAACAAAGGTCTTCCACTTTGTGCAGGGAAGACTCTTAACCTCACCTATAAAAGGCTCCGGCTAATTCACTTCTATTTGTGTTGGGAATTATACTTTCCGGTTTATTTATAATCACCATCCCCCACCTCACCCACACCCACTTGAACTTTCAGCTAAATGTGAGTGGGAATGACCTTAACCACCACCACCCACCTTTCCCACGTATTCTGATTTTAGACGTCGTGATAATTGTGGTGGGGCAGCACGTTTC
>NW_027196305.1:7500-55000 GCF_038502225.1 Cherax quadricarinatus | reverse complement strand
GTATGGATCCTGCCTCCACTACATCGCTTCCCAAACTATTCCACTTACTGACTACTCTGTGGCTGAAGAAATACTTCCTAACATCCCTTTGATTCATCTGTGTCTTCAGCTTCCAACTGTGTCCCCGTGTTGCTGTGTCCAGTCTCTGGAACATCCTGTCTTTGTCCACCTTGTCAATTCCTCTCAGTATTTTGTATGTCGTTATCATGTCCCCCCTATCTCTCCTGTCCTCCAGTGTCGTCAGGTTGATTTCCCTTAACCTCTCCTCGTAGGACATACCTCTTAGCTCTGGGACTAGTCTTGTTGCAAACCTTTGCACTTTCTCTAGTTTCTTTACGTGCTTGGCTAGGTGTGGGTTCCAAACTGGTGCCGCATACTCCAATATGGGCCTAACGTACACGGTGTACAGGGTCCTGAACGATTCCTTATTAAGATGTCGGAATGCTGTTCTGAGGTTTGCTAGGCGCCCATATGCTGCGGCAGTTATTTGGTTGATGTGCGCTTCAGGAGATGTGCCTGGTGTTATACTCACCCCAAGATCTTTTTCCTTGAGTGATGTTTGTAGTCTCTGGCCCCCTAAACTGTATTCCGTCTGCGGTCTTCTTTGCCCTTCCCTAGTCTTCATGACTTTGCACTTGGTGGGGTTGAACTCCAGGAGCCAATTGCTGGACCAAGTCTGCAGCCTGTCCAGATCCCTTTGTAGTCCTGCCTGGTCTTCGATCGAATGAATTCTTCTCATCAACTTCACGTCATCTGCAAACAGGGACACTTCGGAGTCTATTCCTTCCGTCATGTCGTTCACAAATACCAGAAACAGCACTGGTCCTAGGACTGACCCCTGTGGGACCCCGCTGGTCACAGGTGCCCACTCTGACACCTCGCCACGTACCATGACTCGCTGCTGTCTTCCTGACAAGTGTGTGTGTGTGTGTGTGTGTGTGTGTGTGTGTGTGTGTGTAAAATCACAGTAAACAGCTTGTATCGCAATTATTTTTCACCTGTTATTTTGCATATATATATATATATATATATATATATATATATATATATATATATATATATATATATATATATATATATATATATATATATACAGTGGATGGGGTCCACCTCTGGTGTAAATTGTGGGAGCCCAAGGAAGAATATTTGGATTTCTTCCTGAAGCCGGTTGAATATTCCACTTCCCCTACCACCCCATCTTTTAATTCTTTTTATTACATAATATGGTACAAAAAGATTTAAGAGATACATTGTTGATATAAAGATGGCATATACAATACATGAGATGTGAGAGATACTCGTGCAGCAGGCATTACCCCTCTGAACAACGGCGCCGAATAGGTAAAACTGATCAATTAGGAAGAACTCATTTAAAATTTAGTTATATTTTGTCACCAACATTGAAATTTACGTGACTCTATCTTTTATATTCCCGGAAATGTTAATGAGATATTAAACTTGTACTGTAATGCTACGTTACTGCTCCGGCGCTACGTTACTGTTACTTGTTGCTCCGGCGCTACGTTACTGTTGTTGCTCCGGCGCTACGTTACTGTTAGTTGTTGCTCCGGCGCTACGTTACTGTTAGTTGTTGCTCCGGCGCTACGTTACTGTTAGTTGTTGCTCCGGCGCTACGTTACTGTTAGTTGTTGCTCCGGCGCTACGTTACTGTTGTTGCTCCGGCGCTACGTTACTGTTGTTGCTCCGGCGCTACGTTACTGTTAGTTGTTGCTCCGGCGCTACGTTACTGTTAGTTGTTGCTCCGGCGCTACGTTACTGTTAGTTGTTGCTCCGGCGCTACGTTACTGTTGTTGCTCCGGCGCTACGTTACTGTTGTTGCTCCGGCGCTACGTTACTGTTAGTTGTTGCTCCGGCGCTACGTTACTGTTGTTGCTCCGGCGCTACGTTACTGTTAGTTGTTGCTCCGGCGCTACGTTACTGTTGTTGCTCCGGCGCTACGTTACTGTTAGTTGCTCCGGCGCTACGTTACTGTTAGTTGCTCCGGCGCTACGTTACTGTTAGTTGTTGCTCCGGCGCTACGTTACTGTTAGTTGTTGCTCCGGCGCTACGTTACTGTTAGTTGTTGCTCCGGCGCTACGTTACTGTTAGTTGTTGCTCCGGCGCTACGTTACTGTTGTTGTTCCGGCGCTACGTTACTGTTAGTTGTTGCTCCGGCGCTACGTTACTGTTGTTGCTCCGGCGCTACGTTACTGTTAGTTGTTGCTCCGGCGCTACGTTACTGTTGTTGCTCCGGCGCTACGTTACTGTTAGTTGTTGCTCCGGCGCTACGTTACTGTTAGTTGTTGCTCCGGCGCTACGTTACTGTTAGTTGTTGCTCCGGCGCTACGTTACTGTTAGTTGTTGCTCCGGCGCTACGTTACTGTTGTTGCTCCGGCGCTACGTTACTGTTAGTTGTTGCTCCGGCGCTACGTTACTGTTAGTTGTTGCTCCGGCGCTACGTTACTGTTGTTGCTCCGGCGCTACGTTACTGTTGTTGCTCCGGCGCTACGTTACTGTTGTTGCTCCGGCGCTACGTTACTGTTGTTGCTCCGGCGCTACGTTACTGTTAGTTGTTGCTCCGGCGCTACGTTACTGTTGTTGCTCCGGCGCTACGTTACTGTTAGTTGTTGCTCCGGCGCTACGTTACTGTTAGTTGTTGCTCCGGCGCTACGTTACTGTTAGTTGTTGCTCCGGCGCTACGTTACTGTTAGTTGTTGCTCCGGCGCTACGTTACTGTTAGTTGTTGCTCCGGCGCTACGTTACTGTTAGTTGTTGCTCCGGCGCTACGTTACTGTTAGTTGTTGCTCCGGCGCTACGTTACTGTTAGTTGTTGCTCCGGCGCTACGTTACTGTTGTTGCTCCGGCGCTACGTTACTGTTAGTTGTTGCTCCGGCGCTACGTTACTGTTGTTGCTCCGGCGCTACGTTACTGTTAGTTGTTGCTCCGGCGCTACGTTACTGTTAGTTGTTGCTCCGGCGCTACGTTACTGTTAGTTGTTGCTCCGGCGCTACGTTACTGTTGTTGCTCCGGCGCTACGTTAATGTTAGTTGTTGCTCCGGCGCTACGTTACTGTTGTTGCTCCGGCGCTACGTTACTGTTAGTTGTTGCTCCGGCGCTACGTTACTGTTGTTGCTCCGGCGCTACGTTACTGTTAGTTGTTGCTCCGGCGCTACGTTACTGTTAGTTGTTGCTCCGGCGCTACGTTACTGTTGTTGCTCCGGCGCTACGTTACTGTTAGTTGTTGCTCCGGCGCTACGTTACTGTTAGTTGTTGCTCCGGCGCTACGTTACTGTTAGTTCTTGCTCCGGCGCTACGTTACTGTTAGTTGTTGCTCCGGCGCTACGTTACTGTTAGTTGTTGCTCCGGCGCTACGTTACTGTTGTTGCTCCGGCGCTACGTTACTGTTAGTTGTTGCTCCGGCGCTACGTTACTGTTAGTTGTTGCTCCGGCGCTACGTTACTGTTAGTTGTTGCTCCGGCGCTACGTTACTGTTGTTGCTCCGGCGCTACGTTAATGTTAGTTGTTGCTCCGGCGCTACGTTACTGTTGTTGCTCCGGCGCTACGTTACTGTTAGTTGTTGCTCCGGCGCTACGTTACTGTTGTTGCTCCGGCGCTACGTTACTGTTAGTTGTTGCTCCGGCGCTACGTTACTGTTGTTGCTCCGGCGCTACGTTACTGTTAGTTGTTGCTCCGGCGCTACGTTACTGTTAGTTGTTGCTCCGGAGCTACGTTACTGTTAGTTGTTGCTCCGGCGCTACGTTACTGTTAGTTGTTGCTCCGGCGCTACGTTACTGTTAGTTGTTGCTCCGGCGCTACGTTACTGTTAGTTGTTGCTCCGGCGCTACGTTACTGTTAGTTGTTGCTCCGGCGCTACGTTACTGTTAGTTGTTGCTCCGGCGCTACGTTACTGTTGTTGCTCCGGCGCTACGTTACTGTTAGTTGTTGCTCCGGCGCTACGTTACTGTTAGTTGTTGCTCCGGCGCTACGTTACTGTTAGTTGTTGCTCCGGCGCTACGTTACTGTTACTTGTTGCTCCGGCGCTACGTTACTGTTAGTTGTTGCTCCGGCGCTACGTTACTGTTAGTTGTTGCTCCGGCGCTACGTTACTGTTAGTTGTTGCTCCGGCGCTACGTTACTGTTAGTTGTTGCTCCGGCGCTACGTTACTGTTAGTTGTTGCTCCGGCGCTACGTTACTGTTGTTGCTCCGGCGCTACGTTACTGTTAGTTGTTGCTCCGGCGCTACGTTACTGTTAGTTGTTGCTCCGGCGCTACGTTACTGTTAGTTGTTGCTCCGGCGCTACGTTACTGTTAGTTCTTGCTCCGGCGCTACGTTACTGTTAGTTGTTGCTCCGGCGCTACGTTACTGTTAGTTGTTGCTCCGGCGCTACGTTACTGTTGTTGCTCCGGCGCTACGTTACTGTTAGTTGTTGCTCCGGCGCTACGTTACTGTTAGTTGTTGCTCCGGCGCTACGTTACTGTTAGTTGTTGCTCCGGCGCTACGTTACTGTTGTTGCTCCGGCGCTACGTTAATGTTAGTTGTTGCTCCGGCGCTACGTTACTGTTGTTGCTCCGGCGCTACGTTACTGTTAGTTGTTGCTCCGGCGCTACGTTACTGTTGTTGCTCCAGCGCTACGTTACTGTTAGTTGTTGCTCCGGCGCTACGTTACTGTTGTTGCTCCGGCGCTACGTTACTGTTAGTTGTTGCTCCGGCGCTACGTTACTGTTAGTTGTTGCTCCGGAGCTACGTTACTGTTAGTTGTTGCTCCGGCGCTACGTTACTGTTAGTTGTTGCTCCGGCGCTACGTTACTGTTAGTTGTTGCTCCGGCGCTACGTTACCGTTAGTTGTTGCTCCGGCGCTACGTTACTGTTAGTTGTTGCTCCGGCGCTACGTTACTGTTAGTTGTTGCTCCGGCGCTACGTTACTGTTGTTGCTCCGGCGCTACGTTACTGTTAGTTGTTGCTCCGGCGCTACGTTACTGTTAGTTGTTGCTCCGGCGCTACGTTACTGTTAGTTGTTGCTCCGGCGCTACGTTACTGTTGTTGCTCCGGCGCTACGTTAATGTTAGTTGTTGCTCCGGCGCTACGTTACTGTTGTTGCTCCGGCGCTACGTTACTGTTAGTTGTTGCTCCGGCGCTACGTTACTGTTGTTGCTCCGGCGCTACGTTACTGTTAGTTGTTGCTCCGGCGCTACGTTACTGTTGTTGCTCCGGCGCTACGTTACTGTTAGTTGTTGCTCCGGCGCTACGTTACTGTTAGTTGTTGCTCCGGCGCTACGTTACTGTTAGTTGTTGCTCCGGCGCTACGTTACTGTTAGTTGTTGCTCCGGCGCTACGTTACTGTTAGTTGTTGCTCCGGCGCTACGTTACTGTTAGTTGTTGCTCCGGCGCTACGTTACTGTTAGTTGTTGCTCCGGCGCTACGTTACTGTTGTTGCTCCGGCGCTACGTTACTGTTAGTTGTTGCTCCGGCGCTACGTTACTGTTGTTGCTCCGGCGCTACGTTACTGTTAGTTGTTGCTCCGGCGCTACGTTACTGTTGTTGCTCCGGCGCTACGTTACTGTTAGTTGTTGCTCCGGCGCTACGTTACTGTTGTTGCTCCGGCGCTACGTTACTGTTAGTTGTTGCTCCGGCGCTACGTTACTGTTGTTGCTCCGGCGCTACGTTACTGTTAGTTGTTGCTCCGGCGCTACGTTACTGTTAGTTGTTGCTCCGGCGCTACGTTACTGTTAGTTGTTGCTCCGGCGCTACGTTACTGTTAGTTGTTGCTCCGGCGCTACGTTACTGTTGTTGCTCCGGCGCTACGTTATTGTTAGTTGTTGCTCCGGCGCTACGTTACTGTTAGTTGTTGCTCCGGCGCTACGTTACTGTTAGTTGTTGCTCCGGCGCTACGTTACTGTTAGTTGTTGCTCCGGCGCTACGTTAATGTTAGTTGTTGCTCCGGCGCTACGTTACTGTTGGTTGTTGCTCCGGCGCTACGTTACTGTTGTTGCTCCGGCGCTACGTTACTGTTAGTTGTTGCTCCGGCGCTACGTTAATGTTAGTTGTTGCTCCGGCGCTACGTTACTGTTGTTGCTCCGGCGCTACGTTACTGTTAGTTGTTGCTCCGGCGCTACGTTACTGTTGTTGCTCCGGCGCTACGTTACTGTTAGTTGTTGCTCCGGCGCTACGTTACTGTTGTTGCTCCGGCGCTACGTTACTGTTAGTTGTTGCTCCGGCGCTACGTTACTGTTAGTTGTTGCTCCGGCGCTACGTTACTGTTGGTTGTTGCTCCGGCGCTACGTTACTGTTAGTTGTTGCTCCGGCGCTACGTTACTGTTGTTGCTCCGGCGCTACGTTACTGTTAGTTGTTGCTCCGGCGCTACGTTACTGTTGTTGCTCCGGCGCTACGTTACTGTTAGTTGTTGCTCCGGCGATACGTTACTGTTGTTGCTCCGGCGCTACGTTACTGTTAGTTGTTGCTCCGGCGCTACGTTACTGTTGTTGCTCCGGCGCTACGTTACTGTTAGTTGTTGCTCCGGCGCTACGTACTGTTGTTGCTCCGGCGCTACGTTACTGTTGTTGCTCCGGCGCTACGTTACTGTTGTTGCTCCGGCGCTACGTTACTGTTAGTTGTTGCTCCGGCGCTACGTTAATGTTAGTTGTTGCTCCGGCGCTACGTTACTGTTGTTGCTCCGGCGCTGCGTTACTGTTAGTTGTTGCTCCGGCGCTACGTTACTGTTGTTGCTCCGGCGCTACGTTACTGTTAGTTGTTGCTCCGGCGCTACGTTACTGTTGTTGCTCCGGCGCTACGTTACTGTTAGTTGTTGCTCCGGCGCTACGTTACTGTTAGTTGTTGCTCCGGCGCTACGTTACTGTTGGTTGTTGCTCCGGCGCTACGTTACTGTTAGTTGTTGCTCCGGCGCTACGTTACTGTTGTTGCTCCGGCGCTACGTTACTGTTAGTTGTTGCTCCGGCGCTACGTTACTGTTGTTGCTCCGGCGCTACATTACTGTTAGTTGTTGCTCCGGCGCTACGTTACTGTTGTTGCTCCGGCGCTACGTTACTGTTAGTTGTTGCTCCGGCGCTACGTTACTGTTGTTGCTCCGGCGCTACGTTACTGTTAGTTGTTGCTCCGGCGCTACGTACTGTTGTTGCTCCGGCGCTACGTTACTGTTAGTTGTTGCTCCGGCGCTACGTTACTGTTGTTGCTCCGGCGCTACGTTACTGTTAGTTGTTGCTCCGGCGCTACGTTACTGTTGTTGCTCCGGCGCTACGTTACTGTTAGTTGTTGCTCCGGCGCTACGTTACTGTTAGTTGTTGCTCCGGCGCTACGTTACTGTTAGTTGTTGCTCCGGCGCTACGTTACTGTTAGTTGTTGCTCCGGCGCTACGTTACTGTTGTTGCTCCGGCGCTACGTTACTGTTGTTGCTCCGGCGCTACGTTACTGTTGTTGCTCCGGCGCTACGTTACTGTTAGTTGTTGCTCCGGCGCTACGTTACTGTTAGTTGTTGCTCCGGCGCTACGTTACTGTTGTTGCTCCGGCGCTACGTTACTGTTAGTTGTTGCTCCGGCGCTACGTTAATGTTAGTTGTTGCTCCGGCGCTACGTTACTGTTGGTTGTTGCTCCGGCGCTACGTTACTGTTGTTGCTCCGGCGCTACGTTACTGTTAGTTGTTGCTCCGGCGCTACGTTAATGTTAGTTGTTGCTCCGGCGCTACGTTACTGTTGTTGCTCCGGCGCTACGTTACTGTTAGTTGTTGCTCCGGCGCTACGTTACTGTTAGTTGTTGCTCCGGCGCTACGTTACTGTTGTTGCTCCGGCGCTACGTTACTGTTGTTGCTCCGGCGCTACGTTACTGTTAGTTCTTTGCTCCGGCGCTACGTTACTGTTGTTGCTCCGGCGCTACGTTACTGTTAGTTGTTGCTCCGGCGCTACGTTACTGTTGGTTGTTGCTGCGGCGCTACGTTACTGTTGGTTGTTGCTCCGGCGCTACGTTACTGTTAGTTGTTGCTCCGGCGCTACGTTACTGTTGTTGCTCCGGCGCTACGTTACTGTTAGTTGTTGCTCCGGCGCTACGTTACTGTTGTTGCTCCGGCGCTACGTTACTGTTAGTTGTTGCTCCGGCGCTACGTTACTGTTGTTGCTCCGGCGCTACGTTACTGTTAGTTGTTGCTCCGGCGCTACGTTACTGTTAGTTGTTGCTCCGGCGTTACGTTACTGTTGTTGCTCCGGCGCTACGTTACTGTTAGTTGTTGCTCCGGCGCTACGTTACTGTTAGTTGTTGCTCCGGCGCTACGTTACTGTTAGTTGTTGCTCCGGCGCTACGTTACTGTTAGTTGTTGCTCCGGCGCTACATTACTGCTCCGCTGTTGCTCCGGCGCTACGTTACTGTTCCAACGCTACGTTATTGCTCCGTCGCTACGTTACCAGAGCGTTACTTTTCCAACGTTACTGAGTTACTGTTACAAGCACAATATAAATAGTTCGTTACTAACACAATTCTCCCTCTCGTTCACCACAGTTATCTCCAGCATATATTTCCACGGACTTTCCCAACAAATCTGGAATTGTTATATTTTACTGAATTATGTACCATTGTAGTGAATTATGTATCGTTGTAATGAATTATGTATCGTTGTAGTGAATTATGTATCGTTGTAGTGAATTATGTATCGTTGTAGTGAATTATGTATCGTTGTAGTGAATTATGTATCGTTGTAGTGAATTATGTATCGTTGTAGTGAATTATGTATCGTTGTAGTGAATTTATCGTTGTAGTGAATTATGTATCGTTGTAGTGAATTATGTATCGTTGTAGTGAATTATGTATCGTTGTAGTGAATTATGTATCGTTGTAGTGAATTATGTATCGTTGTAGTGAATTATGTATCGTTGTAGTGAATTATGTATCGTTGTAGTGAATTATGTATCGTTGTAGTGAATTATGTATCGTTGTAGTGAATTATGTATCGTTGTAGTGAATTATGTATCGTTGTATTGAATTATGTATCGTTGTAGTGAATTATGTATCGTTGTAGTGAATTATGTATCGTTGTAGTGAATTATGTATCGTTGTAGTGAATTATGTATCGTTGTAATGAATTATGTATCGTTGTAGTGAATTATGTATCGTTGTAGTGAATTATGTATCGTTGTAGTGAATATTTTGTTAATTAAAATTGATGTTAGAGCAGGAGAACACGTCCATGGTGCCAGATCAACCAGGCTGTGATGGATGTGTGGGGCAGCGGGCCTCCAGCAGCAACAGCCTGGTTGACCAGGCAAGCACCAGACGAGCCTGGCCCATGGCCGGGCTCAGAGAGCATATTAACTCTCGAAACTCTTCAAAGGTATATCAAAGGTATGGTCCATGACTATCCTGCTAAGCAGGGATATCAGAAGTACTGCTGGAGCAAAGGTAGAATTTTCCTCAGGTGCGTGATCAGCCAGGCTATGATGTCTGGTCATCCAGTCATACTGCTACCAGGAGAGACTGACCTCAGGTAAAGCAAGTAGGACAAAATACCCTCGACACCAGTCACAGGTACCGCACTACCTGTGGTGGAGACCAGGAGTCACGGCCTCCTGGTTAATGTCTGATGTTAAATATAAATATGTGAGGCGGTTATTACCATCCGACAGTTATTGGCTACGTTAAATAATACAGAGAAGAGTTGTTAATATTGACTGTTGTGTCTTTATCTCAGTGTAATTATAATAGTGTTAGCTTGGCAGTACTACACCGACAGTACTACACCGACAGTACTACACCGACAGTACTACACCGACAGTACTACACCGGCAGTACTACACCGGCAGTACTACACCGGCAGTACTACACCGGCAGTACTACACCGGCAGTACTACACCGGCAGTACTACACCGGCAGTACTACACCGGCAGTACTACACCGGCAGTACTACACCGGCAGTACTACACCGGCAGTACTACACCGGCAGTGCTACACCGGCAGTACTACACCGGCAGTACTACACCGGCAGTACTACACCGGCAGTACTACACCGGCAGTACTACACCGCCAGTACTACACCGGCTAGTACTACACCGGCAGTACTACACCGGCTGTACTACACCGGCAGTACTACACCGGCAGTACTACACCGGCAGTACTACACCGGCAGTACTACACCGGCAGTACTACACCGGCAGTACTACACCGACAGTACTACACCGGCAGTACTACACCGGCAGTACTACACCGGCAGTACTACACCGGTAGTACTACACCGGCAGTACTACACCGGCAGTACTACACCGGCAGTACTACACCGGTAGTACTACACCGGCAGTACTACACCGGCAGTACTACACCGGCAGTACTACACCGGCAGTACTACACCGGCAGTACTACACCGGCAGTACTACACCGGCAGTACTACACCGGCAGTACTACACCGGCAGTACTACACCGGCAGTACTACACCGACAGTACTACACCGGCAGTACTACACCGGCAGTACTACACCGGCAGTACTACACCGGCAGTACTACACCGGCAGTACTACACCGGCAGTACTACACCGACAGTACTACACCGGCAGTACTACACCGGCAGTACTACACCGGCAGTACTACACCGGCAGTACTACACCGGCAGTACTACACCGGCAGTACTACACCGGCAGTACTTCACCGGCTATACTGCACCGGCAGTACTACACCGGCAGTACTACACCGGCTGTTCTACACTACGGCAGTACTACACCGGCAGTACTACACCGGCAGTACTGGTAGTACACCGGCAGTACTACACCGGCAGTACTACACCGGCAGTACTACACCGGGAGTACTACACCGGCAGTACTACACCGGCAGTACTACACCGGCAGTACTACACCGGCAGTACTACACCGGCAGTACTACACCGGCTGTACTACACCGGCAGTACTACACCGGCAGTACTACACCGGCAGTACTACACCGGCAGTACTACACCGGCAGTACTACACCGGCAGTACTACACCGGCAGTACTGCACCGGCAGTACTACACCGGCAGTACTACACCGGCAGTACTACACCGGCAGTACTACACCGGCAGTACTACACCGGCAGTACTACACCGGCAGTACTACACCGGCAGTACTGCACCGGCAGTACTACACCGGCAGTACTACACCGGCAGTACTACACCGGCAGTACTACACCGGCAGTACTACACCGGCAGTACTACACCGGCAGTACTACACCGGCAGTACTGCACCGGCAGTACTACACCGGCAGTACTGCACCGGCAGTACTACACCGGCAGTACTACACCGGCAGTACTACACCGGCAGTACTACACCGGCAGTACTACACCGGCAGTACTGCACCGGCAGTACTACACCGGCAGTACTACACCGGCAGTACTGCACCGGCAGTACTACACCGGCAGTACTACACCGGCAGTACTACACCGGCAGTACTACACCGGCAGTACTACACCGGCAGTACTGCACCGGCAGTACTACACCGGCAGTACTACACCGGCAGTACTACACCGGCAGTACTACACCGGCAGTACTACACCGGCAGTACTACACCGGCAGTACTGCACCGGCAGTACTACACCGGCTGTACTACACCGGCAGTACTACACCGGCAGTACTACACCGGCAGTACTACACCGGCTGTACTACACCGGCAGTACTACACCGGCAGTACTACACCGGCAGTACTACACCGGCAGTACTGCACCGGCAGTACTACACCGGCAGTACTACACCGGCTATACTACACCGGCAGTACTACACCGGCAGTACTACACCGGCTGTACTACACCGGCAGTACTACACCGGCAGTGCTACACCGGCAGTACTACACCGGCAGTACTGCACCGGCAGTACTACACCGGCAGTACTACACCGGCAGTACTACACCGGCAGTACTACACCGGCTGTACTACACCGGCAGTACTACACCGGCAGTGCTACACCGGCAGTACTGCACCGGCAGTACTACACCGGCAGTACTACACCGGCAGTACTACACCGGCAGTACTACACCGGCAGTACTAACTGTGGCAATATAAGGTAGTCAATACTTGCAGATAAATGGTATAAAATACTGACGCCATGAATATACACAACTGCAGTATAATGTGTTCCTTTATTGAGAACGTTTCGCGCACACAGTGGGCTTTATCAAGCGATAAACACATGTACCTGGGTCACTAGTACGTGAGTATGTAGTGTGGAGAGTCAGGTGGGGAATGTTGGGTAGGTTTTGTTTGAGACGAGTCTTTACAAACTCTTGCAAGTCTTGTTTCCCTAAGTGTTCATGCAGGGCAACCAGGGACTATGGGTAATGAATGCTCCTCTAAGGAGAAGGCCTTCGTGATGGCAAAAGGCTCTTGATTCGAGGAATTTGAGCATCCTTCCCGTGGACCAAACGTGTTTACCTTCCATTATCCAGGCGATGTATGATCGTTCTAACTCTACTACTACTACTACTATTACTACTACTACTACTACTACTACTACTATTACTACTATTACTACTACTACTACTATTACTACTACTACTACTACTACTACTACTACTACTACTACTACTACTACTACTACTACTATTACTACTACTACTATTACTACTACTACTACTACTACTACTACTACTATTACTACTACTACTATTACTACTACTACTACTACTACTACTACTACTACTACTACTACTACTATTACTACTACTACTATTACTACTACTACTACTACTACTACTACTATTACTACTACTACTACTACTACTACTACTATTACTACTACTACTACTACTACTACTACTACTACTACTAATAATAATAATAATAATAATAATAATAGTGTGGGTGTGTTGCTTGTTGGTTGAGCTGTTAAAACAAGTGGAACTCTGCTAGTATTATTGTTGTGCATTTAACTGTTGCAAGTTTCATAAGATATATGCATTGTTGATGAGTGAAGAAGTTATTGTGGTGAAGCAGGGAGGTGTTAGGACGACGGTGGGAGAGACGTGGGAGTTGGGAGGGAGGACGTTATGGCAAGGTAGGGAGAGACGTGGGAGGTGGGAGGGAGAATGTTATGGCAAGGTAGGGAGAGACGTGGGTGGTGGGAGGATGTTATGGCAAGGTAGGGAGAGACGTGGGTGGTGGGAGGATGTTATGGCAAGGTAGGGAGAGACGTGGGAGGTGGGAGGGAGGATGTTATGGCAAGGTAGGGAGAGACGTGGGAGGTGGGAGGGAGAATGTTATGGCAAGGTAGGGAGAGACGTGGGTGGTGGGAGGATGTTATGGCAAGGTAGGGAGAGACGTGGGTGGTGGGAGGGAGGATGTTATGGCAAGGTAGGGAGAGACGTGGGAGGTGGGAGGGAGGATGTTATGGCAAGGTAGGGAGAGACGTGGGTGGTGGGAGGGAGGATGTTATGGCAAGGTAGGGAGAGACGTGGGTGGTGGGAGGATGTTATGGCAAGATAGGGAGAGACGTGGGAGGTGGGAGGGAGGATGTTATGGCAAGGTAGGGAGAGACGTGGGTGGTGGGAGGATGTTATGGCAAGATAGGGAGAGACGTGGGTGGTGGGAGGGAGGATGTTATGGCAAGGTAGGGAGAGACGTGGGAGGTGGGAGGGAGGATGTTATGGCAAGGTAGGGAGAGACGTGGGTGGTGGGAGGATGTTATGGCAAGGTAGGGAGAGACGTGGGTGGTGGGAGGATGTTATGGCAAGATAGGGAGAGACGTGGGAGGTGGGAGGGAGGATGTTATGGCAAGATAGGGAGAGACGTGGGAGGTGGGAGGGAGGATGTTATGGCAAGGTAGGGAGAGACGTGGGTGGTGGGAGGATGTTATGGCAAGATAGGGAGAGACGTGGGAGCTGGGAGGGAGGATGTTATGGCAAGGTAGGGAGAGACGTGGGTGGTGGGAGGATGTTATGGCAAGATAGGGAGAGACGTGGGAGGTGGGAGGGAGGATGTTATGGCAAGGTAGGGAGAGACGAGGGAGCTGGGAGGTTACCTGGAGGTTATTCCGGGAATCAACGCCCCCGCGGCCCGGTCCATGACCAGGCCTCCCGATGGATCAGGGCCTGATCAACTAGGCTGTTACTGCTGGCCGCACGCAATCCAACGTACGAGCCACAGCCCGGCTGATCCGACATTGACTTTAGGTATCTGTCCAGCTCTCTCTTGAAGGCAGCCAGGGGTTTATTGGCAATTCCCCGAATGATTGATGGGAGGCTGTTGAACAGTCTTGGGCCCCGGACACTTATGGTGTTTTCCCTTAGTGTACCAATGGCGCCCCTACTTTTAATTGGGGGCATTTTGCATCGCCTGCCCACTCTTTTACTTTCGTAGGGAGTGATTTCTGTGTGCAGATTCGGGACCATTCCTTCCAGGATTTTCCAAGTGTAGATTATGATATATCTCTCCCTCCTGCGTTCCAACGAGTACAAGTCAAGTGCTTCCAAGCGTTCCCAGTAGTTAAGGTGCTTGACAGAACTTATACGTGCAGTAAAGGATCTCTGTACACTCTCTAGATCTGCGATTTCACCTGCTTTGAATGGAGATGTTAATGTACAGCAGTATTCCAGCCTAGAGAGAACAAGTGATTTGAAAAGGATCATCATTGGCTTGGCATCTCTCGTTTTGAACGTTCTCATTATCCATCCTATCATTTTCTTTGCACGTGCGATCGTGGCACTGTTGTGATCCTTGAAAGTGAGATCCTCAGACATTACTACTCCCAGGTCCCTTACATTATTTTTCCGCTCTATTGTATGGCCAGAGTCTGTAGTATACTCTGTTCTAGTTATTATCTCCTCCAGTTTTCCATAACGGAGTAGTTGGAATTTGTCCTCATTGAACATCATATTGTTTACCGTTGCCCACTGGAAAACTTTGTTTATATCTTCTTGGAGGTTAACCGCGTCCTCAGCAGATGACAGCCTCATGCAGATCCTAGTATCATCCGCAAAGGATGATACGGTGCTGTGATGTATATCTCTGTCTATGTCTGATATGAGGATAAGGAATAAGATGGGGGCGAGTACTGTGCCTTGTGGAACAGAGCTCTTCACTATGGCAGCCTCCGATTTAACTCTGTTGACCACTACTCTTTGTGTTCGATTTGTTAGGAAGTTGAAGATCCATCTCCCCACTTTCCCAGTTATTCCTTTAGCACGTATTTTATGGGCTATTACGCTATGATCGCATTTGTCAAATGCTTTTGCAAAGTCTGTGTATATTACATCTGCATTCTGATTTTCTTCCAGTGCATCCAAGGCCATGTCATAGTGATCCAGTAGTTGTGAGAGGCAGGAGCGACCTGCCCTGAACCCATGTTGCCCTGGATTGTGCAGATTTTGGGAATCCAGGTGATTTGCAATCCTGCTTCTTAGCACTCTTTCAAAGATTTTTATGATGTGGGACGTCAGAGCTATTGGTCTATAGTTAGGAAGTTATGGCAAGGTAGGGAGAGACGAGGGAGGTGTTAAGGTGCTAGTGACAACATAACACCGTAAGAGGTGATAGGAAGAATAGCGAGCCAGCGGTTGGTTTGTTGTGACATCTGTGACAAGTTCCGTCTTTTACACAAATAACCCGCACGTGCGGGTTATTTGTGTATTGTTCCAGTCACGGTATTGTGGCTTTTTGTTTTTTCCGTCTCTTTCAGCAGTATTTGAGGAAATCAGGATGTGATGGATATGTGGGCCAGCAACAGCCTGGTAAACCAGGCAAACACTGGACAAGCCTGGCCCAGGACCCAGCTGCACGAGACTTGAAAAGCTTAAAACCCATCAATTATGTATCAAATGTATATGTAGCTGATGCAGTGTGTGTGAAAGTGAGTATCTGTAACCATGTAGCTGTTAATGCTTTACGCGAGGTGCTAAACCCGTGCGAATCATTCAACACAAGGAGTGGTGAAGGCTCCAGTCAGCCTCCAGTAATATACAGATTTAGGTAAGGTTTATCAGCGAGCAGGACAAGTGTTACCTGACGCTGGAGCTTTTGGTTATCTGACTGTATCAAGCCTAACAAGCTGCCAGAGTACCAGCACACTATACACAAGTAACTGTATCAAGCCTAACAAGCTGCCAGCGTACCAGCACACTATACACAAGTAACTGTATCAAGCCTAACAAGCTGCCAGAGTACCAGCACACTATACACAAGTAACTGTATCAAGCCTAACAAGCTGCCAGAGTACCAGCACACTATACACAAGTAACTGTATCAAGCCTAACAAGCTGCCAGCGTACCAGCACACTATACACAAGTAACTGTATCAAGCCTAACAAGCTGCCAGAGTACCAGCACACTATACACAAGAAACTGTATCAAGCCTAACAAGCTGCCAGAGTACCAGCACACTATACACAAGTAACTGTATCAAGCCTAACAAGCTGCCAGAGTACCAGCACACTATACACAAGTAACTGTATCAAGCCTAACAAGCTGCCAGAGTACCAGCACACTATACACAAGTAACTGTATCAAGCCTAACAAGCTGCCAGAGTACCAGCACACTATACACAAGTAACTGTATCAAGCCTAACAAGCTGCCAGCGTACCAGCACACTATACACAAGTAACTGTATCAAGCCTAACAAGCTGCCAGAGTACCAGCACACTATACACAAGTAACTGTATCAAGCCTAACAGGCTGCCAGAGTACCAGCACACTATACACAAGTAACTGTATCAAGCCTAACAAGCTGCCAGCGTACCAGCACACTATACACAAGTGGCTGTATCAAGCCTAACAGGCTGCCAGCGTACCAGCACACTATACACAAGTAACTGTATCAAGCCTAACAGGCTGCCAGCGTACCAGCACACTATACACAAGTAACTGTATCAAGCCTAACAGGCTGCCAGCGTACCAGCACACTATACACAAGTAACTGTATCAAGCCTAACAGGCTGCCAGCGTACCAGCACACTATACACAAGTGGCTGTATCAAGCCTAACAGGCTGCCAGCGTACCAGCACACTATACACAAGTGGCTGTATCAAGCCTAACAGGCTGCCAGCGTACCAGCACACTATACACAAGTAACTGTATCAAGCCTAACAGGCTGCCAGCGTACCAGCACACTATACACAAGTGACTGTATCAAGCCTAACAGGCTGCCAGCGTACCAGCACACTATACACAAGTAACTGTATCAAGCCTAACAGGCTGCCAGCGTACCAGCACACTATACACAAGTGACTGTATCAAGCCTAACAGGCTGCCAGCGTACCAGCACACTATACACAAGTGACTGTATCAAGCCTAACAGGCTGCCAGCGTACCAGCACACTATACACAAGTAACTGTATCAAGCCTAACAGGCTGCCAGCGTACCAGCACACTATACACAAGTGACTGTATCAAGCCTAACAGGCTGCCAGCGTACCAGCACACTATACACAAGTGACTGTATCAAGCCTAACAGGCTGCCAGCGTACCAGCACACTATACACAAGTAACTGTATCAAGCCTAACAGGCTGCCAGCGTACCAGCACACTATACACAAGTGACTGTATCAAGCCTAACAGGCTGCCAGCGTACCAGCACACTATACACAAGTAACTGTATCAAGCCTAACAGGCTGCCAGCGTACCAGCACACTATACACAAGTGACTGTATCAAGCCTAACAGGCTGCCAGCGTACCAGCACACTATACACAAGTGACTGTATCAAGCCTAACAAGCTGCCAGCGTACCAGCACACTATACACAAGTGACTGTATCAAGCCTAACAGGCTGCCAGCGTACCAGCACACTATACACAAGTGGCTGTATCAAGCCTAACAGGCTGCCAGCGTACCAGCACACTATACACAAGTAACTGTATCAAGCCTAACAGGCTGCCAGCGTACCAGCACACTATACACAAGTAACTGTATCAAGCCTAACAGGCTGCCAGCGTACCAGCACACTATACACAAGTGGCTGTATCAAGCCTAACAGGCTGCCAGCGTACCAGCACACTATACACAAGTGACTGTATCAAGCCTAACAGGCTGCCAGCGTACCAGCACACTATACACAAGTAACTGTATCAAGCCTAACAGGCTGCCAGCGTACCAGCACACTATACACAAGTAACTGTATCAAGCCTAACAGGCTGCCAGCGTACCAGCACACTATACACAAGTGACTGTATCAAGCCTAACAGGCTGCCAGCGTACCAGCACACTATACACAAGTAACTGTATCAAGCCTAACAGGCTGCCAGCGTACCAGCACACTATACACAAGTAACTGTATCAAGCCTAACAGGCTGCCAGCGTACCAGCACACTATACACAAGTGGCTGTATCAAGCCTAACAGGCTGCCAGCGTACCAGCACACTATACACAAGTAACTGTATCAAGCCTAACAGGCTGCCAGCGTACCAGCACACTATACACAAGTAACTGTATCAAGCCTAACAGGCTGCCAGCGTACCAGCACACTATACACAAGTAACTGTATCAAGCCTAACAGGCTGCCAGCGTACCAGCACACTATACACAAGTAACTGTATCAAGCCTAACAGGCTGCCAGCGTACCAACACACTATACACAAGTGGCTGTATCAAGCCTAACAGGCTGCCAGCGTACCAGCACACTATACACAAGTGACTGTATCAAGCCTAACAGGCTGCCAGCGTACCAGCACACTATACACAAGTGACTGTATCAAGCCTAACAGGCTGCCAGCGTACCAACACACTATACACAAGTGGCTGTATCAAGCCTAACAGGCTGCCAGCGTACCAGCACACTATACACAAGTGACTGTATCAAGCCTAACAGGCTGCCAGCGTACCAGCACACTATACACAACTGTATCAAGCCTAACAGGCTGCCAGCATACCAACACACTATACACAACTGTATCAAGCCTAACAGGCTGCCAGCGTACCAGCACACTATACACAACTGTATCAAGCCTAACAGGCTGCCAGCGTACCAACACACTATACACAACTGTATCAAGCCTAACAGGCTGCCAGCGTACCAGCACACTATACACAACTGTATCAAGCCTAACAGGCTGCCAGCGTACCAACACACTATACACAACTGTATCAAGCCTAACAGGCTGCCAGCGTACCAGCACACTATACACAACTGTATCAAGCCTAACAGGCTGCCAGCGTACCAACACACTATACACAACTGTATCAAGCCTAACAGGCTGCCAGCGTACCAACACACTATACACAACTGTATCAAGCCTAACAGGCTGCCAGCGTACCAGCACACTATACACAACTGTATCAAGCCTAACAAGCTGCCAGCGTACCAACACACTATACACAAGTAACTGTATCAAGCCTAACAGGCTGCCAGCGTACCAGCACACTATACACAACTGTATCAAGCCTAACAAGCTGCCAGCGTACCAGCACACTATACACAAGTGACTGTATCAAGCCTAACAGGCTGCCAGCGTACCAGCACACTATACACAACTGTATCAAGCCTAACAAGCTGCCAGCGTACCAACACACTATACACAAGTGACTGTATCAAGCCTAACAGGCTGCCAGCGTACCAGCACACTATACACAACTGTATCAAGCCTAACAGGCTGCCAGCGTACCAGCACACTATACACAACTGTATCAAGCCTAACAGGCTGCCAGCGTACCAGCACACTATACACAACTGTATCAAGCCTAACAGGCTGCCAGCGTACCAACACACTATACACAACTGTATCAAGCCTAACAGGCTGCCAGCGTACCAGCACACTATACACAACTGTATCAAGCCTAACAGGCTGCCAGCGTACCAACACACTATACACAACTGTATCAAGCCTAACAGGCTGCCAGCGTACCAACACACTATACACAACTGTATCAAGCCTAACAGGCTGCCAGCGTACCAGCACACTATACACAACTGTATCAAGCCTAACAGGCTGCCAGCGTACCAACACACTATACACAAGTGGCTGTATCAAGCCTAACAGGCTGCCAGCGTACCAACACACTAAACACAAGTGGCTGTATCAAGCCTAACAAGCTGCCAGCGTACCAACACACTATACACAAGTGGCTGTATCAAGCCTAACAGGCTGCCAGCGTACCAGCACACTATACACAAGTGACTGTATCAAGCCTAACAAGCTGCCAGCGTACCAGCACACTATACACAAGTAACTGTATCAAGCCTAACAGGCTGCCAGCGTACCAGCACACTATACACAAGTGACTGTATCAAGCCTAACAAGCTGCCAGCGTACCAGCACACTATACACAAGTGACTGTATCAAGCCTAACAAGCTGCCAGCGTACCAACACACTATACACAAGTTGCTGTATCAAGCCTAACAGGCTGCCAGCGTACTAGCACACTATACACAAGTGACTGTATCAAGCCTAACAAGCTGCCAGCGTACCAGCACACTATACACAAGTGACTGTATCAAGCCTAACAGGCTGCCAGCGTACCAGCACACTATACACAAGTAACTGTATCAAGCCTAACAGGCTGCCAGCGTACCAGCACACTATACACAAGTGACTGTATCAAGCCTAACAGGCTGCCAGAGTACCAGCACACTATACACAAGTAACTGTATCAAGCCTAACAGGCTGCCAGCGTACCAACACACTATACACAAGTAACTGTATCAAGCCTAACAGGCTGCCAGCGTACCAACACACTATACACAAGTAACTGTATCAAGCCTAACAAGCTGCCAGAGTACCAGCACACTATACACAAGTAACTGTATCAAGCCTAACAAGCTGCCAGCGTACCAGCACACTATACACAAGTAACTGTATCAAGCCTAACAAGCTGCCAGCGTACCAGCACACTATACACAAGTAACTGTATCAAGCCTAACAAGCTGCCAGAGTACCAGCACACTATACACAAGTAACTGTATCAAGCCTAACAAGCTGCCAGAGTACCAGCACACTATACACAAGTAACTGTATCAAGCCTAACAAGCTGCCAGCGTACCAGCACACTATACACAAGTAACTGTATCAAGCCTAACAAGCTGCCAGCGTACCAGCACACTATACACAAGTGGCTGTATCAAGCCTAACAAGCTGCCAGCGTACCAGCACACTATACACAAGTAACTGTATCAAGCCTAACAGGCTGCCAGCGTACCAGCACACTATACACAAGTAACTGTATCAAGCCTAACAGGCTGCCAGCGTACCAGCACACTATACACAAGTGGCTGTATCAAGCCTAACAGGCTGCCAGCGTACTAGCACACTATACACAAGTGGCTGTATCAAGCCTAACAAGCTGCCAGCGTACCAGCACACTATACACAAGTGGCTGTATCAAGCCTAACAGGCTGCCAGCGTACCAGCACACTATACACAAGTGGCTGTATCAAGCCTAAAAGGCTGCCAGCGTACCAGCACACTATACACAAGTAACTGTATCAAGCCTAACAGGCTGCCAGCGTACCAGCACACTATACACAAGTAACTGTATCAAGCCTAACAGGCTGCCAGCGTACCAGCACACTATACACAAGTAACTGTATCAAGCCTAACAGGCTGCCAGCGTACCAGCACACTATACACAAGTGGCTGTATCAAGCCTAACAGGCTGCCAGCGTACCAGCACACTATACACAAGTGGCTGTATCAAGCCTAACAAGCTGCCAGCGTACCAACACACTATACACAAGTGACTGTATCAAGCCTAACAAGCTGCCAGCGTACCAACACACTATACACAAGTGACTGTATCAAGCCTAACAAGCTGCCAGCGTACCAACACACTATACACAAGTGACTGTATCAAGCCTAACAAGCTGCCAGCGTACCAACACACTATACACAAGTGACTGTATCAAGCCTAACAAGCTGCCAGCGTACCAACACACTATACACAAGTGACTGTATCAAGCCTAACAAGCTGCCAGCGTACCAACACACTATACACAAGTAACTGTATCAAGCCTAACAAGCTGCCAGCGTACCAACACACTATACACAAGTAACTGTATCAAGCCTAACAAGCTGCCAGCGTACCAGCACACTATACACAAGTAACTGTATCAAGCCTAACAAGCTGCCAGCGTACCAACACACTATACACAAGTAACTGTATCAAGCCTAACAAGCTGCCAGCGTACCAACACACTGATACAATTACACTTTTCATTCCTCTAATGCGTTTAGTCTCATTTCCGATCATTTTGAGAGTTTAACGACATTTTTAAACTCAGTTTTATGCGTAACATTAAGGAAATTAAACTTTAAGGGAGGAAATAAGCCAAAGCTTTTATATATGACAGAACAAACATGGAGAGACATGTTATATATGACAGAACAAACATGGAGAGACATGTTATATATGACAGAACAAACATGGAGAGACATGTTATATATGACAGAACAAACATGGAGAGACATGTTATATATGACAGAACAAACATGGAGAGACATGTTATATATGACAGAACAAACATGGAGAGACATGTTATCAAGATGTCAATAAGTTTGTTGAGGTGGTAGTTATTATGTTAGAAGTTAATTACTGTTTTAGTTAAGTTTACTCCATGTTTGAGTCACCATGAGTCCTGGACGAGGCTTTATCACGGTGGTTTGTTCTTGTCCAAGTGAGTCAAGTGTCACCTCTGCACCAGTACCAGGGAGGGTAGTGCACCAGTACCAGGGAGGGTAGTGCACCAGTACCAGGGAGGGTAGTGCACCAGTACCAGGGAGGGTAGTGCACCAGTACCAGGGAGGGTAGTGCACCAGTACCAGGGAGGGTAGTGCACCAGTACCAGGGAGGGTACTGCACCAGTACCAGGGAGGGTACTGCGCCAGTACCAGTGAGGGTACTGCGCCAGTACCAGGGAGGGTACTGCACCAGTACCAGTGAGGGTACTGCACCAGTACCAGTGAGGGTACTGCGCCAGTACCAGTGAGGGTACTGCACAAGTACCAGTGAGGGTACTGCACCAGTACCAGGGAGGGTAGAGCACCAGTACCAGGGAGGGTACTGCACCAGTACCAGGGAGGGTACTGCGCCAGTGCCAGTGAGGGTACTGCGCCAGTACCAGGGAGGGTACTGCACCAGTACCAGTGAGGGTACTGCACCAGTACCAGGGAGGGTACTGCACCAGTACCAGTGAGGGTACTGCGCCAGTACCAGTGAGGGTACTGCACCAGTACCAGTGAGGGTACTGCACCAGTACCAGGGAGGGTACTGCACCAGTACCAGGGAGGGTACTGCGCCAGTACCAGGGAGGGTACTGCACCAGTACCAGTGAGGGTACTGCTCCAGTACCAGGGAGGGTACTGCGCCAGTACCAGGGAGGGTACTGCACCAGTACCAGTGAGGGTAGGGTACTGCACTACCAGTGAGGGTACGCCAGTACCAGGGAGGGTACTGCACCAGTACCAGGGAGGGTAGTGTACAGGAGGGTAGGGGAGGGTAGTGCATCAGTACAGTACCAGGGAGGGTACTGCACCAGTACCAGGGAGGGTACTGCACCAGTACCAGTGAGGGTAGTGCACCAGGGAGGGTAGTGCACAGTACCAGAGGGTACTGCACCAGTACCAGTACACAGTACCAGAGGGTACTGCACCAGTACCTGTGAGGGTACTGCACCAGTACCAGGGAGGGTACTGCACCAGTACCAGGGAGGGTACTGCACCAGTACCAGTGATGGTAATGCACCAGTACCAGGGAGGGTACTGCACCAGTACCAGGGAGGGTAGTGCACCAGTACCAGGGAGGGTAGTGCAGGGGAGGGTACTGCACCAGTACCAGTGAGGGTACTGCACCAGTACCAGGGAGGGTACCACCAGTACCAGGGAGGGTACTGCACCAGTACCAGGGAGGGTAGTGCAGGGGAGGGTACTGCACCAGTACCAGTGAGGGTACTGCACCAGTACCAGGGAGGGTACTGCACCAGTACCAGGGAGGGTACTGCACCAGTACCAGGGAGGGTAGTGCACCAGTACCAGGGAGGGTAGTGCACCAGTACCAGGGAGGGTAGTGCACCAGTACCAGGGAGGGTACTGCACCAGTACCAGGGAGGGTAGTGCACCAGTACCAGGGAGGGTACTGCACCAGTACCAGGGAGACTGCACCAGTACCAGGGAGGGTACTGCACCAGTACCAGGGAGGGTACTGCACCAGTACCAGGGAGGGTACTGCACCAGTACCAGGGAGGGTAGTGCACCAGTACCAGGGAGGGTAGTGCACCAGTACCAGGGAGGGTACTGCACCAGTACCAGGGAGGGTACTGCACCAGTACCAGGGAGGGTACTGCACCAGTACCAGGGAGGGTAGTGCACCAGTACCAGGGAGGGTAGTGCACCAGTACCAGGGAGGGTAGTGCACCAGTACCAGGGAGGGTAGTGCACCAGTACCAGGGAGGGTACTGCACCAGTACCAGGGAGGGTACTGCACCAGTACCAGGCAGGGTAGTGCACCAGTACCAGGGAGGGTACTGCACCAGTACCAGGGAGGGTACTGGTACCAGGGAGGGTACTGCACCAGTCCCAGGGAGGGTAGTGCACCAGTACCAGGGAGGGTAGTGCACCAGTACCAGGGAGGGTAGTGCACCAGTACCAGGGAGGGTACTGCACCAGTACCAGGGAGGGTACTGCACCAGTACCAGGGAGGGTACTGCACCAGTACCAGGGAGGGTACTGCACCAGTACCAGGGAGGGTACTGCACCAGTACCAGGGAGGGTAGTGCACCAGTAACAGGGAGGGTAGTGCACCAGTACCAGGGAGGATAGTGGGAGGGTACACCAGTACCAGGAAGGGTAGTGCACCAGTACCAGGGAGGGTAGTGCACCAGTACCAGGGAGGGTACTGCACCAGTACCAGGGAGGGTAGTGCACCAGTACCAGGGAGGGTAGTGCACCAGTACCAGGGAGGGTACTGCACCAGTACCAGGGAGGGTACTGCACCAGTACCAGGGAAGGCACCAGTAGGGAGGGTGCACCAGTACCAGGGAAGGTAGTGCACCAGTACCAGGGAGGGTAGTGCACCAGTACCAGGGAGGGTAGTGCACCAGTACCAGGGAGGGTACTGCACCAGTACCAGGGAGGGTAGTGCACCAGTACCAGGGAGGGTACTGCACCAGTACCAGGGAGGGTACTGCACCAGTACCAGGGAGGGTACTGCACCAGTACCAGGGAGGGTAGTGCACCAGTACCAGGGAGGGTACTGCACCAGTACCAGGGAGGGTAGTGCACCAGTACCAGGGAGGGTAGTGCACCAGTACCAGGGAGGGTAGTGCACCAGTACCAGGGAGGGTAGTGCACCAGTACCAGTGAGGGTAGTGCACCAGTAACAGGGAGGGTAGTGCACCAGTACCAGGGAGGATAGTGCACCAGTACCAGGGAGGGTAGTGCACCAGTACGAGGGAGGGTAGTGCACCAGTAACAGGGAGGGTACTGCACCAGTACCAGGGAGGGTAGTGCACCAGTACCAGTGAGGGTAGTGCACCAGTAACAGGGAGGGTAGTGCACCAGTACCAGGGAGGGTAGTGCACCAGTACCAGGGAGGGTAGTGCACCAGTACCAGGGAGGGTAGTGCACCAGTACCAGGGAGGGTAGTGCACCAGTACCAGTGAGGGTAGTGCACCAGTAACAGGGAGGGTAGTGCACCAGTAACAGGGAGGGTAGTGCACCAGTACCAGGGAGAGTCGTGCACCAGTACCAGGGAGGGTACTGCACCAGTACCAGGGAGGGTAGTGCACCAGTCCCAGGGAGGGTCCTGCACCAGTACCAGGGTGGGTAGTGCACCAGTACCAGTGAGGGTAGTGCACCAGTAACAGGGAGGGTAGTGCACCAGTAACAGGGAGGGTAGTGCACCAGTACCAGGGAGAGTAGTGCACCAGTACCAGGGAGGGTACTGCACCAGTACCAGGGAGGGTAATAGGTATATGGGTTATGGTTACTTGAAGAGAGTAATAGGTAGATGGGTTATGGTTACTTGAAGAGAGTAATAGGTAGATGGGTTATGGTTACTTGAAGAGAGTAATAGGTAGATGGGTTATGGTTACTTGAAGAGAGTAATAGGTAGATGGGTTATGGTTACTTGAAGAGAGTAATAGGTAGATGGGTTATGGTTACTTGAAGAGAGTAATAGGTATATGGGTTATGGTTACTTGAAGAGAGTAATAGGTAGATGGGTTATGGTTACTTGAAGAGAGTAATAGGTAGATGGGTTATGGTTACTTGAAGAGAGTAATAGGTAGATGGGTTATGGTTACTTGAAGAGAGTAATAGGTAGATGGGTTATGGTTACTTGAAGAGAGTAATAGGTAGATGGGTTATGGTTACTTGAAGAGAGTAATAGGTAGATGGTTTATGGTTACTTGAAGAGAGTAATAGGTATATGGGTTATGGTTACTTGAAGAGAGTAATAGGTATATGGGTTATGGTTACTTGAAGAGAGTAATAGGTATATGGGTTATGGTTACTTGAAGAGAGTAATAGGTATATGGGTTATGGTTACTTGAAGAGAGTAATAGGTAGATGGGTTATGGTTACTTGAAGAGAGTAATAGGTGGATGGGTTATGGTTACTTGGAGAGAGTAATAGGTATATGGGTTATGGTTACTTGAAGAGAGTAATAGGTATATGGGTTATGGTTACTTGGAGAGTAATAGGTAGATGGGTTATGGTTACTTGAAGAGAGTAATAGGTATATGGGTTATGGTTACTTGAAGAGAGTAATAGGTAGATGGGTTATGGTTACTTGAAGAGAGTAATAGGTATATGGGTTATGGTTACTTGAAGAGAGTAATAGGTAGATGGGTTATGGTTACTTGAAGAGAGTAATAGGTATATGGGTTATGGTTACTTGAAGAGAGTAATAGGTATATGGGTTATGGTTACTTGAAGAGAGTAATAGGTATATGGGTTATGGTTACTTGAAGAGAGTAATAGGTAGATGGGTTATGGTTACTTGAAGGAAGTAATCAGCGTTAAGCCAACATTATCACAAGTTGTCTCTTCCCTCAGTTATCGCCTCTTATTATTCCACTTTTTCTCAAAACTCTTATCATCCGGTGTTATAGTTTGTAATTTATTTCCCAGTATTTCGTAGTTTACACATTGTATTGGGGAATATTTTTGGGTCTGTGTATGTGTACTCACCTAGCTGTGGTTGCAGGGGTCGAGTTACAGCTCCTGGCCCGCCTACTAGATCACTCTTCCTGCTCCATTAGCTTTATCATACGTCTTCTTCAAGCTATGTATGGATCCTGCCTCCACTACATCACTTCCTGTGTGTGTGTGTGTGTGTGTGTGTGTGTGTGTGTGTGTGTGTGTGTGTGTGTGTGTGTGTGTGTGTGTGTGTTGTGTACTCACCTTTTTGTGGTTGTAGGGGTTGAGTCTTAGCTCTTGACCCTGCCTATTTGCTAGTCGCCACTGGATCCACTCTCTCCCTGCTCCAAGAGCCTTATCGTACCTCTACTTAAAGCTATGTCTGGATCCTGCCTCCAGTACATGGCAGACTATATAGGTAGAGAGGTGTTTGGAAGACTACATGACTATCATAGTAAGAAGATAGTCTTCCTCGCTCACTTAATCATTCACTGGCCAATTATCCGGCCGTCCCCAAGTTTTCTCAGACAATTAATCAGGATTCACTAAGAAAATGTGGAAGGAGAAGTAAAATACTTGAGAAGTGAGCTCAACCCTTTGTAAAAGTCGAAATTACCTGCAAGACAATTGTCTTATACTCTCTGGTATTATTATTATTATTATTATTATTATTATTAAATTATGTTATAATCTTTTGTTATTGTTATTGTTGGGAATTTCCCGGAAATGCGAGGTAATCAGGTTTGACCCATGAAAGGTAAAGGTAACTCCAGTTTCTTGGATCCAAAACCTTAACCAGCATGATAGCATCCACCGAAGGCTTTTGTAACGTAAATAATGAGGTAGAAAGGACAGGAGCTAAATCCACTATATTGAGTAATGGTAGTGTTATGTTGTACCTGCACACACGTGCCCTGGGATACAGTTCTCTTGTGTTTGTCTTGTGTTGCTTCTAGGGGTCAGCGCCCCCGCGGCCCGGTCCCAGACCAGATCTCTGTTATAGCCATTATAGTACAGACTTCAGAACTAGGGACACGCTAAGCCTACGGTTCGAACCCCGCCAAGTCCTTGGAAAAAAATTTCATGCCAAGTTGACTGCCTATTCAGTCAGGTTGTTGCTGTTAGCGATTCGTTGGTCCTCACGGCCATCACAATCTGGTTCATCTGCTGGGATAAAAGAAATAAGAGGAAAAATGTGTTAGAAGGAAGAGTAAGAGTGAGCAAAAGAGTCACTCTTGAAACAGTAAGAGTGAGCGAGAGAGTCACTCTTGAAGCAGTAAGAGTGAGCGAGAGAGTCACTCTTGAAGCAGTAAGAGTGAGCGAGAGAGTCACTCTTGAAGCAGTAAGAGTGAGCGAGAGAGTCACTCTTGAAGCAGTAAGAGTGAGCGAGTCACTCTTGAAGCAGTAAGAGTGAGCGAGAGAGTCACTCTTGAAGCAGTAAGAGTGAGCGAGAGAGTCACTCTTGAAGCAGTAAGAGTGAGCGAGTCACTCTTGAAGCAGTAAGAGTGAGCGAGAGAGTCACTCTTGAAGCAGTAAGAGTGAGCGAGAGAGTCACTCTTGAAGCAGTAAGAGTGAGCGAGAGTCACTCTTGAAGCAGTAAGAGTGAGCGAGAGAGTCACTCTTGAAGCAGTAAGAGTGAGCGAGTCACTCTTGAAGCAGTAAGAGTGAGCGAGAGAGTCACTCTTGAAACAGTAAGAGTGAGCGAGAGAGTCACTCTTGAAGCAGTAAGAGTGAGCGAGAGAGTCACTCTTGAAGCAGTAAGAGTGAGCGAGAGAGTCACTCTTGAAGCAGTAAGAGTGAGCGAGAGAGTCACTCTTGAAGCAGTAAGAGTGAGCGAGAGAGTCACTCTTGAAACAGTAAGAGTGAGCGAGAGAGTCACTCTTGAAGCAGTAAGAGTGAGCGAGAGAGTCACTCTTGAAGCAGTAAGAGTGAGCGAGAGAGTCACTCTTGAAGCAGTAAGAGTGAGCGAGAGAGTCACTCTTGAAGCAGTAAGAGTGAGCGAGAGAGTCACTCTTGAAGCAGTAAGAGTGAGCGAGAGAGTCACTCTTGAAACAGTAAGAGTGAGCGAGAGAGTCACTCTTGAAGCAGTAAGAGTGAGCGAGAGAGTCACTCTTGAAGCAGTAAGAGTGAGCGAGAGAGTCACTCTTGAAGCAGTAAGAGTGAGCGAGAGAGTCACTCTTGAAGCAGTAAGAGTGAGCGAGAGAGTCACTCTTGAAGCAGTAAGAGTGAGCGAGAGAGTCACTCTTGAAGCAGTAAGAGTGAGCGAGAGAGTCACTCTTGAAGCAGTAAGAGTGAGCGAGAGAGTCACTCTTGAAGCAGTAAGAGTGAGCGAGAGTCACTCTTGAAGCAGTAAGAGTGAGCGAGTCACTCTTGAAGCAGTAAGAGTGAGCGAGAGAGTCACTCTTGAAGCAGTAAGATTGAGCGAGAGAGTCACTCTTGAAGCAGTAAGAGTGAGCGAGAGAGTCACTCTTGAAGCAGTAAGAGTGAGCGAGTCACTCTTGAAGCAGTAAGAGTGAGCGAGAGAGTCACTCTTGAAGCAGTAAGAGTGAGCGAGAGAGTCACTCTAGAAGCAGTAAGAGTGAGCGAGAGAGTCACTCTTGAAGCAGTAAGAGTGAGCGAGTCACTCTTGAAGCAGTAAGAGTGAGCGAGTCACTCTTGAAGCAGTAAGAGTGAGCGAGTCACTCTTGAAGCAGTAAGAGTGAGCGAGTCACTCTTGAAGCAGTAAGAGTGAGCGAGAGAGTCACTCTTGAAGCAGTAAGAGTGAGCGAGAGAGTCACTCTTGAAGCAGTAAGAGTGAGCGAGAGAGTCACTCTTGAAGCAGTAAGAGTGAGCGAGAGAGTCACTCTTGAAGCAGTAAGAGTGAGCGAGTCACTCTTGAAGCAGTAAGAGTGAGCGAGTCACTCTTGAAGCAGTAAGAGTGAGCGAGTCACTCTTGAAGCAGTAAGAGTGAGCGAGAGAGTCACTCTTGAAGCAGTAAGAGTGAGCGAGAGAGTCACTCTTGAAGCAGTAAGAGTGAGCGAGAGAGTCACTCTTGAAGCAGTAAGAGTGAGCGAGTCACTCTTGAAGCAGTAAGAGTGAGCGAGTCACTCTTGAAGCAGTAAGAGTGAGCGAGTCACTCTTGAAGCAGTAAGAGTGAGCGAGAGAGTCACTCTTGAAGCAGTAAGAGTGAGCGAGAGAGTCACTCTTAAAGCAGTAAGAGTGAGCGAGAGAGTCACTCTTGAAGCAGTAAGAGTGAGCGAGAGAGTCACTCTTGAAGCAGTAAGAGTGAGCGAGAGAGTCACTCTTGAAGCAGTAAGAGTGAGCGAGAGAGTCACTCTTGAAGCAGTAAGAGTGAGCGAGAGAGTCACTCTTGAAGCAGTAAGAGTGAGCGAGAGAGTCACTCTTGAAGCAGTAAGAGTGAGCGAGAGAGTCACTCCTAAAGCAGTAAGAGTGAGCGAGTCACTCTTGAAGCAGTAAGAGTGAGTGAGAGAGTCACTCTTGAAGCAGTAAGAGTGAGAGAGTCAGTCACTCTTGAAGAAGTAAGAGTGAGAGTCAGTCACTCTTGAAGCAGTAAGAGAGAGAGTCAGTCACTCTTGAAGCAGTAAGAGTGAGAGAGTCAGTCACTCTTGAAGCAGTAAGAGTGAGAGAGTCATTCACTCTTGAAGCAGTAAGAGTGAGAGAGTCAGTCACTCTTGAAGCAGTAAGAGTGAGAGAGTCAGTCACTCTTGAAGCAGTAAGAGTGAGAGTCAGTCACTCTTGAAGCAGTAAGAGTGAGAGAGTCAGTCACTCTTGAAGCAGTAAGAGTGAGAGTCAGTCACTCTTGAAGCAGTAAGAGTGAGAGTCAGTCACTCTTGAAGCAGTAAGAGTGAGAGAGTCAGTCACTCTTGAAGCAGTAAGAGTGAGAGTCAGTCACTCTTGAAGCAGTAAGAGTGAGAGAGTCAGTCACTCTTGAAGCAATAAGAGTGAGAGTCAGTCACTCTTGAAGCAGTAAGAGTGAGAGTCAGTCACTCTTGAAGCAGTAAGAGTGAGAGTCAGTCACTCTTGAAGCAGTAAGAGTGAGAGAGTCACTCTTGAAGCAGTAAGAGTGAGAGTCAGTCACTCTTGAAGCAGTAAGAGTGAGAGTCAGTCACTCTTGAAGCAGTAAGAGTGAGAGTCAGTCACTCTTGAAGCAGTAAGAGTGAGAGTCAGTCACTCTTGAAGCAGTAAGAGTGAGAGTCAGTCACTCTTGAAGCAGTAAGAGTGAGAGTCAGTCACTCTTGAAGCAGTAAGAGTGAGAGTCAGTCACTCTTGAAGCAGTAAGAGTGAGAGTCAGTCACTCTTGAAGCAGTAAGAGTGAGTCAGTCACTCTTGAAGCAGTAAGAGTGAGAGTCAGTCACTCTTGAAGCAGTAAGAGTGAGAGTCAGTCACTCTTGAAGCAGTAAGAGTGAGAGTCAGTCACTCTTGAAGCAGTAAGAGTGAGAGTCAGTCACTCTTGAAGCAGTAAGAGTGAGAGAGTCAGACACTCTTGAAGCAGTAAGAGTGAGAGAGTCAGTCACTCTTGAAGCAGTAAGAGTGAGAGTCAGTCACTCTTGAAGCAGTAAGAGTGAGAGTCAGTCACTCTTGAAGCAGTAAGAGTGAGAGAGTCAGTCACTCTTGAAGCAGTAAGAGTGAGAGTCAGTCACTCTTGAAGCAGTAAGAGTGAGAGTCAGTCACTCTTGAAGCAGTAAGAGTGAGAGTCAGTCACTCTTGAAGCAGTAAGAGTGAGAGTCAGTCACTCTTGAAGCAGTAAGAGTGAGAGTCAGTCACTCTTGAAGCAGTAAGAGTGAGAGAGTCAGTCACTCTTGAAGCAGTAAGAGTGAGAGTCAGTCACTCTTGAAGCAGTAAGAGTGAGAGTCAGTCACTCTTGAAGCAGTAAGAGTGAGAGTCAGTCACTCTTGAAGCAGTAAGAGTGAGAG
Organism: Cherax quadricarinatus; assembly: GCF_038502225.1. Classification (NCBI taxonomy): domain Eukaryota; kingdom Metazoa; phylum Arthropoda; class Malacostraca; order Decapoda; family Parastacidae; genus Cherax; species Cherax quadricarinatus. The sequence continues at coordinate 23,080 of NW_027196305.1, read as the reverse complement.
TCAGTCACTCTTGAAGCAGTAAGAGTGAGAGTGAGTCACTCTTGAAGCAGTAAGAGTGAGAGTCAGTCACTCTTGAAGCAGTAAGAGTGAGAGTCAGTCACTCTTGAAGCAGTAAGAGTGAGAGTCAGTCACTCTTGAAGCAGTAAGAGTGAGAGTCAGTCACTCTTGAAGCAGTAAGAGTGAGAGTCAGTCACTCTTGAAGCAGTAAGAGTGAGAGTCAGTCACTCTTGAAGCAGTAAGAGTGAGAGTCAGTCACTCTTGAAGCAGTAAGAGTGAGAGTCAGTCACTCTTGAAGCAGTAAGAGTGAGAGAGTCAGACACTCTTGAAGCAGTAAGAGTGAGAGAGTCAGTCACTCTTGAAGCAGTAAGAGTGAGAGAGTCAGACACTCTTGAAGCAGTAAGAGTGAGAGAGTCAGTCACTCTTGAAGCAGTAAGAGTGAGAGTCAGTCACTCTTGAAGCAGTAAGAGTGAGAGAGTCAGACACTCTTGAAGCAGTAAGAGTGAGAGAGTCAGTCACTCTTGAAGCAGTAAGAGTGAGAGAGTCAGACACTCTTGAAGCAGTAAGAGTGAGAGAGTCAGTCACTCTTGAAGCAGTAAGAGTGAGAGAGTCAGTCACTCTTGAAGCAGTAAGAGTGAGAGAGTCAGTCACTCTTGAAGCAGTAAGAGTGAGAGTCAGTCACTCTTGAAGCAGTAAGAGTGAGAGAGTCAGACACTCTTGAAGCAGTAAGAGTGAGAGAGTCAGTCACTCTTGAAGCAGTAAGAGTGAGAGAGTCAGTCACTCTTGAAGCAGTAAGAGTGAGAGAGTCAGTCACTCTTGAAGCAGTAAGAGTGAGAGAGTCAGTCACTCTTGAAGCAGTAAGAGTGAGAGTCAGACACTCTTGAAGCAGTAAGAGTGAGAGAGTCAGTCACTCTTGAAGCAGTAAGAGTGAGAGAGTCAGTCACTCTTGAAGCAGTAAGAGTGAGAGTCAGTCACTCTTGAAGCAGTAAGAGTGAGAGAGTCAGACACTCTTGAAGCAGTAAGAGTGAGAGAGTCAGTCACTCTTGAAGCAGTAAGAGTGAGAGAGTCAGTCACTCTTGAAGCAGTAAGAGTGAGAGAGTCAGTCACTCTTGAAGCAGTAAGAGTGAGAGAGTCAGTCACTCTTGAAGCAGTAAGAGTGAGAGTCAGACACTCTTGAAGCAGTAAGAGTGAGAGAGTCAGTCACTCTTGAAGCAGTAAGAGTGAGAGTCAGTCACTCTTGAAGCAGTAAGAGTGAGAGTCAGTCACTCTTGAAGCAGTAAGAGTGAGAGAGTCAGTCACTCTTGAAGCAGTAAGAGTGAGAGTCAGTCACTCTTGAAGCAGTAAGAGTGAGAGAGTCAGTCACTCTTGAAGCAGTAAGAGTGAGAGTCAGACACTCTTGAAGCAGTAAGAGTGAGAGAGTCAGTCACTCTTGAAGCAGTAAGAGTGAGAGTCAGACACTCTTGAAGCAGTAAGAGTGAGAGTCAGACACTCTTGAAGCAGTAAGAGTGAGAGTCAGACACTCTTGAAGCAGTAAGAGTGAGAGAGTCAGTCACTCTTGAAGCAGTAAGAGTGAGAGTCAGACACTCTTGAAGCAGTAAGAGAGAGAGTCAGTCACTCTTGAAGCAGTAAGAGTGAGAGTCAGACACTCTTGAAGCAGTAAGAGTGAGAGTCAGTCACTCTTGAAGCAGTAAGAGTGAGAGTCAGACACTCTTGAAGCAGTAAGAGTGAGAGAGTCAGTCACTCTTGAAGCAGTAAGAGTGAGAGTCAGACACTCTTGAAGCAGTAAGAGTGAGAGTCAGTCACTCTTGAAGCAGTAAGAGTGAGAGTCAGTCACTCTTGAAGCAGTAAGAGTGAGAGTCAGACACTCTTGAAGCAGTAAGAGTGAGAGTCAGACACTCTTGAAGCAGTAAGAGTGAGAGAGTCACTCTTGAAGCAGTAAGAGTGAGAGAGTCAGTCACTCTTGAAGCAGTAAGAGTGAGAGTCAGACACTCTTGAAGCAGTAAGAGTGAGAGTCACTCTTGAAGCAGTAAGAGTGAGAGTCAGTCACTCTTGAAGCAGTAAGAGTGAGAGTCAGACACTCTTGAAGCAGTAAGAGTGAGAGTCAGACACTCTTGAAGCAGTAAGAGTGAGTCACTCTTGAAGCAGTAAGAGTGAGAGAGTCAGTCACTCTTGAAGCAGTAAGAGTGAGAGTCAGACACTCTTGAAGCAGTAAGAGTGAGAGTCAGTCACTCTTGAAGCAGTAAGAGTGAGAGTCAGTCACTCTTGAAGCAGTAAGAGTGAGAGTCAGACAATCTTGAAGCAGTAAGAGTGAGAGTCAGACACTCTTGAAGCAGTAAGAGTGAGAGAGTCACTCTTGAAGCAGTAAGAGTGAGAGAGTCAGTCACTCTTGAAGCAGTAAGAGTGAGAGTCAGACACTCTTGAAGCAGTAAGAGTGAGAGTCAGTCACTCTTGAAGCAGTAAGAGTGAGAGTCAGTCACTCTTGAAGCAGTAAGAGTGAGAGTCAGACACTCTTGAAGCAGTAAAAGTGAGAGTCAGACACTCTTGAAGCAGTAAGAGTGAGAGAGTCACTCTTGAAGCAGTAAGAGTGAGAGAGTCAGTCACTCTTGAAGCAGTAAGAGTGAGAGAGTCACTCTTGAAGCAGTAAGAGTGAGAGAGTCAGTCACTCTTGAAGCAGTAAGAGTGAGAGAGTCACTCTTGAAGCAGTAAGAGTGAGAGAGTCACTCTTGAAGCAGTAAGAGTGAGAGAGTCACTCTTGAAGCAGTAAGAGTGAGAGAGTCACTCTTGAAGCAGTAAGAGTGAGAGAGTCAGTCACTCTTGAAGCAGTAAGAGTGAGAGAGTCACTCTTGAAGCAGTAAGAGTGAGAGAGTCACTCTTGAAGCAGTAAGAGTGAGAGAGTCACTCTTGAAGCAGTAAGAGTGAGAGAGTCACTCTTGAAGCAGTAAGAGTGAGAGAGTCACTCTTGAAGCAGTAAGAGTGAGAGAGTCAGACACTCTTGAAGCAGTAAGAGTGAGAGAGTCACTCTTGAAGCAGTAAGAGTGAGAGAGTCACTCTTGAAGCAGTAAGAGTGAGAGAGTCACTCTTGAAGCAGTAAGAGTGAGAGAGTCAGTCACTCTTGAAGCAGTAAGAGTGAGAGAGTCACTCTTGAAGCAGTAAGAGTGAGAGAGTCACTCTTGAAGCAGTAAGAGTGAGCGAGAGAGTCACTCTTGAAGCAGTAAGAGTGAGCGAGAGAGTCACTCTTGAAGCAGTAATGTTTCTGCTATAAACTTTTATATCTCCGTAATGACTGCCTCTCCCATGTTATTATTGTGCTATATGACTCACGCTACACTTACACACTTACATTCACGCTACACTTACACACATTCACGCTACACTTACACACTTACATTCACGCTACACTTACTTACATTCACGCTACACTTACATTCACGCTACACTTACTTACATTCACGCTACACTTACACACTTACATTCACGCTACACTTACATTCACGCTACACTTACTTACATTCACGCTACACTTACTTACATTCACGCTACACTTACTTACATTCACGCTACACTTACTTACATTCACGCTACACTTACACACTTACATTCACGCTACACTTACTTACATTCACGCTACACTTACTTACATTCACGCTACACTTACTTACATTCACGCTACACTTACACACTTACATTCACGCTACACTTACTTACATTCACGCTACACTTAGACACTTACATTCCCGCTACACTTACACACATTCACGCTACACTTACACACTTACATTCCCGCTACACTTACACACTTACATTCCCGCTACACTTACACACATTCACGCTACACTTACACACTTACATTCCCGCTACACTTACACACATTCACGCTACACTTACACACTTACATTCCCGCTACACTTACACACATTCACGCTACACTTACACACTTACATTCCCGCTACACTTACACACATTCACGCTACACTTACACACTTACATTCCCGCTACACTTACACACATTCACGCTACACTTACACACTTACATTCCCGCTACACTTACACACATTCACGCTACACTTACACACTTACATTCCCGCTACACTTACACACATTCACGCTACACTTACACACTTACATTCCCGCTACACTTACACACATTCACGCTACACTTACACACTTACATTCACGCTACACTTACACACATTCACGCTACACTTACACACATTCACGCTACACTTACATTCACGCTACACTTACACACATTCACGCTACACTTACACACTTACATTCCCGCTACACTTACACACATTCCCGCTACACTTACACACATTCACGCTACACTTACACACTTACATTCACGCTACATTTACACACATTCACGCTACACTTACACACATTCACGCTACACTTACACACATTCACGCTACACTTACACACATTCCCGCTACACTTACACACATTCCCGCTACACTTACACACATTCACGCTACACTTACACACATTCACAGTACAGTTACAGGCTACTCTCACAGTGCAGTTATACAGTCAGTTGACTGTAGCGCTACACATTGCTCCAGGTATTATTACAGTGCTGGACGCATCTCTCAGTGCATATAACACTGCCAGTGCCCAATTCCTTTTATATTATTACAGAGGCCTTAATTTTGATTTTATGTAACGCTGGGTACTAAAGCAGAGCGTACAGAGCCCAGGTAAATACCAGGGTGGGATTAGATTCCCTTGTGGAGCAAGCAGAGCCTCTCACTACCCACCAGTTCTTGCTGGTTACGGTACCATCTTTTTCACTCTTTTTTTGAGAGATGTACTTTGTGATAGCGTGCATTATCAGACGTGATTGCTGTTGTTGTTGTTGTATTCATGAAGTGCTAAAACCGAAGGGGTCATATAGCACTTTGTTATTGGAGGTAATCGATCGTCATCCAAGAAAGTGGAGGGTGGCTGCTTTACACTACACCAGTAGAGCACAAGAGTGATATAAGAGACTTACCTGGAGGTTATTCCGGGGATCAACGCCCCCGCGGCCCGGTCCATGACCAGGCCTCCCGATGGATCAGGGCCTGATCAACTAGGCTGTTACTGCTGGCCGCACGTGACTGTGGGATATATTACGTTCTATGATCACAATAGAGTTACAAAGAGTACAGTAAGTCTGCTCAAATTTAACTCAATTATTGTAAATGGCCCAAGATTTTGTTTAATTTTTCTCATCAGTAAAGAAATTACCAACAAAACCATGTCTGTGATGCCTGCACTGGACTGCGTCCTGCTAGTACCAACAATCTGACTGATCAAGTGATGGGGGCGGCGTAGTGTGTGTGTGTGTGTAAGAGGGGAAGGGAGCTGGCAGACACGTGAGTGTATCTAGGGAAGTAGCAGTGGTTAGTGAACGGTGTTATGGGAAGGATCAGCAGACCGCACACACAAATACCCACGCATCTATAACCAAATCTCTTGTCATGTTTATACAATGTGGAGGGGACCACAGGGAGGGTGCTGGGCCTTAAAGGTGATTGTGTTAGTGGGGAGGGGGGGGCAATCTTCACTACACCACCACTACTCTATCCCCACTCCATCACTGTGTTATTGGGGAGGGGGGGGCAATCTTCACTACACCACCACTACTCTATCCCCACTCCATCACTGTGTTATTGGGGAGGGGGGGGGCAATCTTCACTACACCACCACTACTCTATCCCCACTCCATCACCCCCACTACCTTACTGTCCTGCACTACCACTACCCTATTAACATAGGAACAATACATTGGGTGGTAGATGGTACATGTACTCTGTCACCTGAGGATAAACAAGTCTGATGAAAGCGTTATACATAACGCAACAACTGAAGAAGGAATTGTAGGTCACAAGATGAGTGTCAGGTGTGAGAGTGATCCCTAGTTGAGTCAATGATATTGTTAACAACAGGTACACAAGACTGTCGGGATCAACACAGTGTTGCCATGTCACAGCCGCCACCACTGAACGACTCATGATCAAGACTCGTGTCTGGTGGTTTATTCTGACGAATGACCAAACAACAACGATAGTAACACCACTATTAATAAAAACATTGTAGCGGTATCATTGTAACGTGTAATGTACACTTTGTGTTATATAGAGTGTTGATGCTGGTTTTTAGTATGTCGCTAGCGGTTTAATAGTGATATATTTTTGTAATATTCTGGAATTTAGATATATGTTCCTGTATTGGACTTGATTCAGCTCACACTTGAGTATATTTGTGTTCAGTTACTTCTTGGTTTTTCTTAATATTAGTCTTGCAGTCATAAATGCAAGACTAATAGAACCTAATAAATTTACGATTAAGTTTTGATTTTCCAGACAGCTCTTACATTATCCTGGAAAGCGTCTCGCATTTCTGCGAATGCCAGAGGCGCCTCTAGAGTGTTATAAATTCTGGTGAGGTTGCAAATATATTTTACCTCTCAGATTCTTGTGATTTACAGTTAACGCTCTTGAGTGCTGCTCTGACACGCTACGAAGCTCGCCTTCATTAAAAATTCAGAGAAGAGCTATTCATCTTGAGTCATTAGTGAGCTTCTGCAAGGCTGTTCCTCTTAGTTTTCTCTGATGCTTCCCTGACTATCCATCACACAAAGTTAGGAGTTGTCTCCCTTAGTTTTACATCTTCCCTCTTAGTACTCGCAGCTGCAGCAGCGGCAACGCTACCTCGTTACATATCAACCTGCTACTATTTTCACAATCAACTCATTACATAAACTGTCCCTTATCTTCAGGTGTTTCTTCACAATCCTGATGTAACAGTAACTCTTCACACATACTGTTCTACATCTCTATGTCATTTCTGGTATTCACAACACCAGTAACTCCTCACAAATACCGTCTTCTTGGTGATTTAAGAACATCAACCAGTGTTGTTGTCACTTTTATTACCAACACAGTCATATGCAGCAGCCTCCCACCATCTTGCTCTGCTGACGCCTTTACTGCTGCTTCCTGTAACAAACACCAGTCATACTTTACAAAATAACTAGTGTTCAGTTAAGAACAAAAAGGCACAATACTGTGTAGTGTTCAGTTTATGTGTTATTGAGTAGTAATGAGGCATACTTGTTATACTGCCAGACATCAACACCACCAACAACACAATCCTGAGTCACCCCACAACACCATCACCACCAAAAACACCACAACATTCACCACTGCCATAATCCTGAGTCACCCCACAACACCATCACCACCAAAAACACCACAACATTCACCACTGCCATAATCCTGAGTCACCCCACAACACCATCACCACCATAAACACCACAACATTCACCACTGCCATAATCCTGAGTCACCCCACAACACCATCACCACCATAAACACCACAACATTCACCACTGCCATAATCCTGAGTCACCCCACAACACCATCACTGCCACCTAATCATACACCAATATTTAGGTGTGTGGTCTTGTTTTGTGTCCAAAATTAAATGTTCCCAAGTGACATTAACTTACAACCATCATCAGCAAATTGATTCTCCTGAATTACTCAAAAAAGCAGCCACCTCCAACTGGGGGATCTGAGGGTGGGTTCTGAAATCCCTGTGCAATGTTTCGTCTCTTATAGTTTGTGTCTCGGGGAGGAAAAGTTTAGTCTAACTTGCCCTGACTTGTTTGATGTATGATACACGCTTTATACCCGTCCCTCTTGTGGGCTGCCTGTACCTTCCTAGTTGTGGCTGCAGGGGTCGATACTCCGCTCCTATACTTGCTTCTCAACTACTGAAGTAAGGGTTGGTCTCTATTATCCTTACTCGTTACACTATTCCAGCTGAGAGAGAGAGAGAACACGTGGCTTAAAGAGGATCTTTAATGGTTTGGTGTGTCTTGTTTTGAAGGTTCTCGTTATTCATCCTCTCAGTTACTTCGCAGCTGTGATAATGCCACTGTTGTGATCCTTCAGAGTGAGGTCCTCTGACATTAACGCTCCTTAGTCCTTCACGTTAGTTTTTCCAACCACTAAGAGATTAAAATTAGTGATATTTCCCCTCCTAGTTCCAGTTTCCTCAGTTACACCATAAGTGAGGAACTGACGGATGCAACATTCATGTATCTTCTAGAGTCCATCTAAACTCTGTGATAATGTTGGTAAACACACACACACGTGCCCACCACCCAGTTAACTTTTACACTGATATTTAAATATAATGGCAGCCACAAGTTTAATATGCAGTGTATTGAGCCTGACTGCCTTCCATTCCCCCGGACATGCGCTGTATAATCCTACGGGTTTAGCGCTCCCAAATTATTATAATTATATGATTATATATATATATCAACTATGCAAAACAAACCACGGGGGGGGGGGGAATCTTTAGCTCAAGTACTTTCACACTTCTCAGTGCGTTATCAGGAGCTGTGCAGTGTTGCAAGACAGCAACAGGAGAATTTTCTAAGGCCTGGCAGAAGGTATATCAGTTGCTGCTATTGATATATAAATATCAAAATCAGATTATGATGAATCTTTATGAACTCGATTTTATACTTGAATATTAATGAAGACGAGAAAGAAAAAGGTTGTGAATATGGAGGAAGCTTATTACTGAGTCAGGGGAGCTCCCCTCCCACCTGTGGTGGGGAGCAGGGGGGCTCCCCTCCCACCTGTGGTGGGGAGCAGGGGTGCTCCCCTCCCACCTGTGGTGGGGAGCAGGGGTGCTCCCCTCCCACCTGTGGTGGGGAGCAGGGGTGCTCCCCTCCCACCTGTGGTGGGGAGCAGGGGTGCTCCCCTCCCACCTGTGGCGGGGAGCAGGGGTGCTCCCCTCCCACCTGTGGTGGGTAGCAGTGGTGCTCACCTCCCACCTGTGGTGGGGAGCAGTGGTGCTCCCCTCCCACCTGTGGTGGGGAGCAGTGGTGCTCCCCTCCCACCTGTGGTGGGGAGCAGTGGTGCTCCCCTCCCACCTGTGGTGGGAGAGCACTGAGGTAATACCCTTTTATTATTGAAGATATTTATGAACACTCGCAGTGTGCTGCTGTAGTATTGTATACGAGTTACACGAGAACAACAAAATAGTGAAATGTGTCAGCCTGAGCTGGCGGACTTAAATAGGCAGAAGTAAACATTGTTATTCATTCTTCTGTGGGTTCTTAACAATGGTCTTGCTAGTGAAGTCTCCCAGGTCATGCTGCTGCTGCTGGGTAAAGTGAGGTCCATTATAGAGAGAGGCGGGGTCAGGAGCTATAACTCTCCCCACTGCAACCACAACTAGTTGAGTACCAAAGAAAACATGACATAGATGTGGTGGCTCCCTGTCCAGTCTGTGTCCTCGTGGTCTCTTTTCTAAAACTAACTTTCTCGTCTTCTGAAGATGGTGATTCAGTCTGCCCCAGAGGTAGGTGACTGTATCAGTGCTATCACCACTGCCAGAGGTAGGTGACTGTATCAGTGCTATCACTACTGCCAGAGGTAGGTGACTGTATCAGTGCTATCACCACTGCCAGAGGTAGGTGACTGTATCAGTGCTATCACTACTGCCAGAGGTAGGTGACTGTATCAGTGCTATCACTACTGCCAGAGGTAGGTGACTGTATCAGTGCTGTCAGTACTGCCAGAGGTAGGTGACTGTATCAGTGCTATCACCACTGCCAGAGGTAGGTGACTGTATCAGTGCTATCACCACTGCCAGAGGTAGGTGACTGTATCAGTGATATCACCACTGCCAGAGGTAGGTGACTGTATCAGTGCTATCACCACTGCCAGAGGTAGGTGACTGTATCAGTGCTATCACTACTGCCAGAGGTAGGTGACTGTATCAGTGCTATCACTACTGCCAGAGGTAGGTGACTGTATCAGTGCTATCACCACTGCCAGAGGTAGGTGACTGTATCAGTGCTATCACTACTGCCAGAGGTAGGTGACTGTATGAGTGCTATCACCACTGCCAGAGGTAGGTGACTGTATCAGTGCTATCACTACTGCCAGAGGTAGGTGACTGTATCAGTGCTATCACCACTGCCAGAGGTAGGTGACTGTATCAGTGCTATCACCACTGCCAGAGGTAGGTGACTGTATCAGTGCTATCACCACTGCCAGAGGTAGGTGACTGTATCAGTGCTATCACCACTGCCAGAGGTAGGTGACTGTATCAGTGCTATCACCACTGCCAGAGGTAGGTGACTGTATCAGTGCTATCACCACTGCCAGAGGTAGGTGACTGTATCAGTGCTATCACCACTGCCAGAGGTAGGTGATTGTATCAGTGCTATCACTACTGCCAGAGGTAGGTGACTGTATCAGTGCTATCACCACTGCCAGAGGTAGGTGACTGTATCAGTGCTATCACTACTGCCAGAGGTAGGTGACTGTATCAGTGCTATCACCACTGCCAGAGGTAGGTGACTGTGTCAGTGCTATCAGTACTGCCAGAGGTAGGTGACTGTGTCAGTGCTATCAGTACTGCCAGAGGTAGGTGACTGTATCAGTGCTATCACCACTGCCAGAGGTAGGTGACTGTATCAGTGCTATCACTACTGCCAGAGGTAGGTGACTGTATCAGTGCTATCACCACTGCCAGAGGTGGGTGACTGTATCAGTGCTATCACCACTGCCAGAGGTACCTGACTATCAGTGCTATCACCACTGCCAGAGGTAGGTGACTGTATCAGTGCTATCACCACTGCCAGAGGTAGGTGATTGTATCAGTGCTATCACTACTGCCAGAGGTAGGTGACTGTATCAGTGCTATCACCACTGCCAGAGGTAGGTGACTGTATCAGTGCTATCACTACTGCCAGAGGTAGGTGACTGTATCAGTGCTATCACCACTGCCAGAGGTAGGTGACTGTGTCAGTGCTATCAGTACTGCCAGAGGTAGGTGACTGTATCAGTGCTATCACCACTGCCAGAGGTAGGTGACTGTATCAGTGCTATCACTACTGCCAGAGGTAGGTGACTGTATCAGTGCTATCACTACTGCCAGAGGTAGGTGACTGTATCAGTGCTATCACTACTGCCAGAGGTAGGTGACTGTATCAGTGCTATCACCACTGCCAGAGGTAGGTGACTGTGTCAGTGCTATCAGTACTGCCAGAGGTAGGTGACTGTATCAGTGCTATCACCACTGCCAGAGGTAGGTGACTATCAGTGCTATCACCACTGCCAGAGGTAGGTGACTGTATCAGTGCTATCACCACTGCCAGAGGTAGGTGACTATCAGTGCTATCACCACTGCCAGAGGTAGGTGACTATCAGTGCTATCACCACTGCCAGAGGTAAGTGACTATCAGTGCTATCACCACTGCCAGAGGTAGGTGACTGTATCAGTGCTATCACTACTGCCAGAGGTAGGTGACTGTATCAGTGCTATCACTACTGCCAGAGGTAGGTGACTGTATCAGTGCTATCACCACTGCCAGAGGTAGGTGACTGTGTCAGTGCTATCAGTACTGCCAGAGGTAGGTGACTATTAGTGCTATCACCACTGCCAGGGGTAAGTGACTATCAGTGCTATCACCACTGCCAGAGGTAGGTGACTGTATCAGTGCTATCACCACTGCCAGAGGTAGGTGACTATCAGTGCTATCACCACTGCCAGAGGTAGGTGACTATCAGTGCTATCACCACTGCCAGAGGTAAGTGACTATCAGTGCTATCACCACTGCCAGAGGTAGGTGACTATCAGTGCTATCACCACTGCCAGAGGTACGTGACTATCAGTTCTATCACCACTGCCAGAGGTAGGTGACTGTATCAGTTCTATCACCACTGCCAGAGGTAAGTGACTGTATCAGTGCTATCACTACTGCCAGAGGTAGGTGACTATTAGTGCTATCACCACTGCCAGGGGTAAGTGACTATCAGTGCTATCACCACTGCCAGAGGTAGGTGACTGTATCAGTGCTATCACCACTGCCAGAGGTAGGTGACTGTATCAGTGCTATCACCACTGCCAGAGGTAGGTGACTGTATCAGTGCTATCACTACTGCCAGAGGTAGGTGACTGTATCAGTGCTATCACCACTGCCAGAGGTAGGTGACTGTATCAGTGCTATCACTACTGCCAGAGGTAGGTGACTGTATCAGTGCTATCACCACTGCCAGAGGTAGGTGACTGTATCAGTGCTATCACTACTGCCAGAGGTAGGTGACTGTATCAGTGCTATCACCACTGCCAGAGGTAGGTGACTGTGTCAGTGCTATCAGTACTGCCAGAGGTAGGTGACTGTGTCAGTGCTATCAGTACTGCCAGAGGTAGGTGACTGTATCAGTGCTGTCACCACTGCCAGAGGTAGGTGACTGTATCAGTGCTATCACTACTGCCAGAGGTAGGTGACTGTATCAGTGCTATCACCACTGCCAGAGGTAGGTGACTGTATCAGTGCTATCACCTCTGCCAGAGGTAGGTGACTGTATCAGTGCTATCACCTCTGCCAGAGGTAGGTGACTATCAGTGCTATCACCACTGCCAGAGGTAGGTGACTGTATCAGTGCTATCACCACTGCCAGAGGTAGGTGACTGTATCAGTGCTATCACCTCTGCCAGAGGTAGGTGACTGTATCAGTGCTATCACCACTGCCAGAGGTAGGTGACTGTATCAGTGCTATCACCACTGCCAGAGGTAGGTGACTGTATCAGTGCTATCACCACTGCCAGAGGTAGGTGACTGTATCAGTGCTATCACCACTGCCAGAGGTAGGTGACTGTATCAGTGCTATCACCTCTGCCAGAGGTAGGTGACTGTATCAGTGCTATCACCACTGCCAGAGGTAGGTGACTGTATCAGTGCTATCACCACTGCCAGAGGTAGGTGACTGTATCAGTGCTATCACTACTGCCAGAGGTAGGTGACTGTATCAGTGCTATCACCACTGCCAGAGGTAGGTGACTGTATCAGTGCTATCACCACTGCCAGAGGTAGGTGACTATCAGTGCTATCACCACTGCCAGAGGTAGGTGACTATCAGTGCTATCACCACTGCCAGAGGTAGGTGACTGTATCAGTGCTATCACCACTGCCAGAGGTAGGTGACTGTATCAGTGCTATCACTACTGCCAGAGGTAGGTGACTGTATCAGTGCTATCACCACTGCCAGAGGTAGGTGACTGTATCAGTGCTATCACTACTGCCAGAGGTAGGTGACTGTATCAGTGCTATCACCACTGCCAGAGGTAGGTGACTATCAGTGCTATCACCACTGCCAGAGGTAGGTGACTGTATCAGTGCTATCACCACTGCCAGAGGTAGGTGACTATCAGTGCTATCACCACTCCCTGCAGTAGGTGACTGTTCATTATTAGTGTGGGTAATGTAAGACATGTTTCATTAGCATGATAGCTCTCACCTCGCTCTTGTTCATCTAACTCATTCATCGCAGATGTAACCAGACGACGTTCCAGTCGTTCCTGGAGCATTATCAGGTCTGGAGGCGTGATAGACGCTACAAAACAACCTCCATGTAAGAAGGAAGATAACTCAATAAGCATAGTGTCCAATTCCTCTCAGCTTCCTTTATAAATAAGTAAAGTTACCAACAGATCCCTGATAATTTTTCAGAAGAAGTCCCCCTCCCGTGGTGAAGGTGGGCTTGCATCTCCCGGGTGGTGGGGCTGCCCCTTCCGTGTTGTGGCGAAGGTAGAGTTCCCGTGTGGTAGGGGTAGTGTTTCCGTGCGGTAGGGGAGGTAGGACTACTCTTCCAGTGTAATAGGGAAAGTAGGGGGTGGCCTACCAGTATGTAGAGGGAGTTTGGGATGCTCCTTGCGTGTGGAGGGAGGGAGGGAAGGATGGATGGAGAGAGGGGTACTCTTACCTTCTGGTGAGAGAGAGGGAAGGAGGGAGGGAAGGGTAGATGGAGAGAGAGGTACTCTTACCTTCTGGTGAGAGAGAGAGAGGGAGGGAGGGAGCCCTCCTACTCCTGAATCAATGGGCTGAAACACATTTCCTGGGAAATATTCACTAGTGTTAACAGTAAAAGTGATATAGCCGAGTTAGTGCAGGCTTGTGTGTTCTAATGTTGTGCTTCTTGTGTTGCTGTCTGACCAATTGATGATGATGTGTTGTTGATGGCTCATGATGTGCTGTTATGTGTTGATGGCTAATGTGCTGGTGGCTCATGATGTTGTCTTATTGGCTTACGTGTTGGAGGCTGATGTGATGTGCTGGTGGCTGTGTTTTCATGTGCTAGTGGATCATGATGTTGTCTTATTGGCTTATGTGTTGGAGGCTGATGTGATGTGTTGGTGGCTGTGTTTTCATGTGCTAGTGGCTCATGATGTTGTCTTATTGGCTTATGTGTTGGAGGCTGATGTGATGTGTTGGTGGCTGTGTTTTCATGTGCTAGTGGATCATGATGTGTTGTCATGTGTAATTGGCTGATGTTGTGATGAGTGAAGGAATGTTGTGGTGGTTTCTTGTGTTGAGAAACTGAAGGAAACAAGAATGAAGGAGGGTGACTGGAGGAGGAGCTTGGAGAGGAACTGGAGGAGGAGCTTGGAGGGGAACTGGAGGAGGAGCTTGGAGGAGAACTGGAGGAGGAGCTTGGAGAGGAACTGGAGGAGGAGCTTGGAGGGGAACTGGAGGAGGAGCTTGGAGGGGAACTGGAGGAGGAGCTTGGAGGGGAACTGGAGGAGGAGCTTGGAGGAGAACTGGAGGAGGAGCTTGGAGAGGAACTGGAGGAGGAGCTTGGAGGGGAACTGGAGGAGGAGCTTGGAGGGGAACTGGAGGAGGAGCTTGGAGAGGAACTGGAGGAGGAGCTTGGAGGAGAACTGGAGGAGGAGCTTGGAGAGGAACTGGAGGAGGAGCTTGGAGGGGAACTGGAGGAGGAGCTTGGAGGGGAACTGGAGGAGGAGCTTGGAGGGGACCTGGAGGAGGAGCTTGGAGCGGAACTGGAGGAGGAGCTTGGAGGGGAACTGGAGGAGGAGCTTGGAGGAGAACTGGAGGAGGAGCTTGGAGGGGAACTGGAGGAGGAATTTAGGTCCATCGTTAAGCAGATTTCATTACAGTTAATGACTGTGGTGGATCACTGAGGCACCAGTGGTGGATCACTGAGGCACCAGTGGTGGATCACTGAGGCACCAGTGGTGGATCACTGAGGCACCAGTGGTGGATCACTGAGGCACCAGTGGTGGATCACTGAGGCACCAGTGGTGGATCACCGAGGCACCAGTGGTGGATCACCGAGGCACCAGTGGTGGATCACCGAGGCACCAGTGGTGGATCACCGAGGCACCAGTGGTGGATCACCGAGGCACCAGTGGTGGATCACCGAGGCACCAGTGGTGGATCACCGAGGCACCAGTGGTGGATCACCGAGGCACCAGTGGTGGATCACTGAGGCACCAGTGGTGGATCACCGAGGCACCAGTGGTGGATCACCGAGGCACCAGTGGTGGATCACCGAGGCACCAGTGGTGGATCACTGAGGCACCAGTGGTGGATCACTGAGGCACCAGTGGTGGATCACCGAGACACCAGTGGTGGATCACTGAGGCACCAGTGGTGGATCACCGAGGCACCAGTGGTGGATCACCGAGGCACCAGTGGTGGATCACTGAGGCACCAGTGGTGGATCACCGAGGCACCAGTGGTGGATCACTGAGGCACCAG